>NC_069141.1:51632042-51787577 GCF_943734755.1 Anopheles moucheti
GCCAATATTTACTCCAAAGGACCTTAATTCCGGTGTGTTTGGAAGGTTTGTGTTTCTGAGTTCGAAAGTGACCTCGTGGCGTCGTACTATTTCAGAACAAATTTCGTAAAGTTGAGAAACTAGATCAGGCCAAAAGATGGTAGTACCCTCGTGTTACTTCAACAGAGGAAGTGGACGCTTCTGTAGACACTCTTTATGGTAGATCTTCTCGTTTATAAGTAGTAATGAATGGCGCACTCCGTTTGCGGCATGAGCAAAACGCTCGCAAATTATTGATTTTGAACGTTTCTACTTACTTATTTCCCACGGAACATCAAACTTATGCTGGGCAATGAAGAGCAGTAACCCCAAATCATCTCTAATGAGACAAAGAGGTTTCGTCATCATCAGAAAATGCACTTTTTGAGTCCGTGACTGTCTTGCAATATTTTGCCGTTCGTTATTAACTTTTTGCCCATATCCCCGACCGAAGCATTAGAATTTCGCTAAAACACTTACACGCTTTTGATCCTGATCACTAATCTATTCTGATCACATTTCTCCTTCCAGTTCGATGCGCAGAGCTTTGTAGTACTGATGTGCTGAAGAGAGAATTGAGGATTTTGTTTCGCGACGTTGATTTTCGGGTGACGCCATTTCCATGATGCAGTTTTATGTCAAGAGACTCATGGCAATGCTGAAGATAATGGTCCACACTCACCATTTACGGTTGTATTGGAATTAGCATGTTTCTCTACCGTAGATGGGCCATCGAATAGAATATCTGACCTTTATTATCGTTTAGTCTACCTCAGTTTTAGGCACAAATTTTTCTGGGTTCAAATCTAATACGGTTACCAAAAGTTTAAAAAGGCAAATCGCTTCGTTATGAAAATGAGCATCGTCAATAAATGCTCCTTCACGAAGGTCAACGACGGTTGTATTCAAGGACGAATGTTTTTGCTTAATTGTACATGGATTAAAGCTTACGTAGTGTCTTAAAGTGTCTAGGATTCTAGTCGAACACGTAAAAAATCCTTTTTACACAAAATGTACCAGTTAGGTTCTTATGTTTTAAGTACGAAATGCTGTAACGCTGGATGTAGAAGAGTATAGCAACATTAGCTGCAAGAATGTATGAATGTTACAGCGCAAAACTCTTGTGCACCTACTCGAGCACCTCAGCACCACCACCAGCTCATTACCTATGCATTAAGCATAAAATGGCATTTTTAATGGTGTTAATTTATCATTCCCATTGCCACCTTCGCTCCCCAGAGAAAGGTAGTCCCATTCAGCCCGGTTGGGCCGTTGTACTTTTGATGTACCCAACTATCCGTGGCGGTGGTATGGCAACGTGTGCCGTGTGTTTTACCCCGGACCACGGAGCAATCGGTCCGATAAAGCCGCACACAAAGGATCTCATATGGGAGCAACGAGCAGCAAAGGGAAAAAAGGAGCCTGCCGTATTTCGAGTGCTTAAACGGAACTGATTCATTTTGGGCAGCCTTTTTGTTTTCTACCATGCTGTTTTTTTTGTTGCTTCTTCTTCTACTTCTTCTTTTTCTTTGTTCGACAGAGCGTGGCCACCATTTTGCCATTGCACACAAAGCGTCCCATCGTCGGGCGACGGACGCACGGACCGCATCGCACTGGAGGCTTTTGTTAAGTTTTCTCATTTCGCGAGATCGGCCTTTATGGGATGCCTTTATTGAGCCCGTCCCAAATTGGCAGCGGCTCATTTCGTTACAACCGGAGCCAGTATAAAATGGGTAAGCGGTTTGAATTGTGCTCGTTCTGCAGTTGTTGGCGCTGGTTTCAGGAGCGCCGGTCGGTTACGTGGCGTCTAGAAGAGATCACACGTTCCGCAAGCGCTGGCAGACGCTGTGGATGGAGCCAGGAAAAAAAGGTGTTCTCCCGTGGCCAATAATTAAATGGCCCATGGATTTAAACGCTTTGGCTGTGTTGTCCAAGCCATGGAATCGTGTGCTCTGATAGAAATCTAAAACGTTTTTTTTAAAGCAAAACTGTTACATAATACGTGTACCAACGTTTGTCTGGTATTGTCCCCATTTAGAAATATAAGAGATGGTAAAAAAGTTTTTTATTTTAAATTTGGCTATTTTAGAGTTTTATTTTAAATTTTAAAAAATTATAAATTTGGCTTTAAAAAAGTTAAAGCCTATTTGCATGAACTTTCAAATCAAAAGGAAATATAATAATTTACTCGTATGGTTTATAATCGTATTTATAATAATTTATAACAACTTATAAAGCCCCTTCAATATTCAAGTTTAAAGTAAATGTCTTTAATACTAGTAGTTGGGGCGACCCGGTGGCATGATGGTAGCGGAGCCGGTCTTCACACGAACGGATCGGACCAAAATCCCATCCGGACCAATCCCCCGGAGCAAGGACTGACTATCCGGCTACGTGGTGAAATAAGTCGATACGGCCTGGCCTATACTGGTAGTTGAGTTGGAGAATTATAATTATTTAATTCGTATTGACGATGGTAATAAAATAAACTAAAAATCATTTTTAAATAAAACGGGGCTAGATATTTGGTTTTTCCCTTTCGCTGATAAGTCAATTTCATACGGAAAAAGTATCGAAATCGACTACTTGTGGTGTGGCTGGTTTTACCTCACCAGATTCTTTATAATTAATTTTTGGGATTGTTATATCATTTTTGATCTTGGTCATTTACATTTACAACTTTGCATTTCAATCCCAGCGAGGTTCGGTAAGGGCTTGTCTACAGCATGTTCGCCATTTATTTAAAACTCCACAAAAACTGCAATCTGAAAAGCACTGAACGGTTTTTTTTTGCCCAGCGGCCAAGTATTGCTGTAAACATTACCGAAGTTGGTCCATTACAATAACACTTTCTGCCCCGCATTCGCTCCCGTCGCTGGGGTCGAAGAAGCCGAACAGGGGAAAAAAAACAACACCCAAGAAGAAAACATCATTACGTAAAAGAACAACATTTTCAATCCATCCAATCCCATGCAAATAGCCACAGCCTTGTGCGAATGAAAAGTGGAAGTTATGCAAATGAGAATGGCATAAAGCAAGGGCTGTCGTATCGGGCGTCCAGTAATGTTCTCCCGAGGCTTTTCCATTCAATTAGAGATGATATTCCGTTCTGTGTTGTTGTTGTTGCCTTCAATCTTTTATTCTGATCCTCTTTTTTTTTGGTTGCTCGTTTTCGTTTGTTTCGCTCAAGTGATGTTTGCTGTAGGCTGAGGAGAAAGCGAATGAGCACAGGGCACAGCGGCGGGATCGTAAAGTATATACGCTCCAGTTGATAGATGATACGAGTTGGTTGGTGCTTTCAGTACTGTTGTGGAAAAATACGTCGCAATTTTCAACGAAGAAAGCGTGGAAGTTAAATAACGACAAAAAATGGAGTCATTATTCTAGCAAGAATGATGGTAACAGCTTGCCGCCCAAAACGCAATTCTGGCTGAACAAAAAAAACCGAGCTGAGTTCAAAAGGGAAAGCTTGTCATCGCTTTGTGCTTGTGTGCCGAGTGGAAACCTATGCATGATTGTTATTGGGACAAACTTTAGACACGTGATATCGACAATCTTCTCACTTGATTGCGTTTGAGTAGACGTTGAAGTCAAATTGGCTGTTTCTGTAGAAAAGTTTGCTTCTCATTGTGCTTTGAGAAACAAAAGCCAAAGTTTGCAAAAATTCGTTTCTGTTGCTAAATTTGCAACAGTAGCAGAATGTGAGGGCAGCGTTTTTTCGAGAAAAGTAATACGCAAAAATAGATAACACAAAAAGGGCTGTTAAAAGTATAAATATTTTTTTAAAATAACGATTTTAATGTTATTACTGATGACAATTCGTATGAGAAAAATACTTTTCAAGTGGATTCAACGCATTTGCATTACAGCAAACTTAACAATTTCGAGACAGATGGAAATAAAATGCTTTATAATGTTCCACCAGTGGTAAGCTAAAAAGCTAGTAAAGCTAAACTAAAATGGACGTATCAACGTGTTGAACGTTATGTTCCCCGCACCAAAACCCCCCAATTGCAAGATGCCATAAAACGGCAGAAAACGCAAGAAGGATGAAGGAAAAACCTTTCAGGAGCTTGCCCTTTTTTGTAATGCTTCAGGGAGCATTGGCTTTTTTACGGTCGTTTATGCTATTTCATGAACGTCATGTCAGCAGCACATTGCCTCGAATTGAACCCACGGCTTCGTGCCCGCCGCAATGGAGCGTCTTGTGCCAATGGTTGGATGGTTGGGAGGTTGCTGTCTTCCTTTGCTTCTGCATCGTTTTTAGTTGCGTCTGCCGATGCTGCTATTACCTCGAGTTACGCTATAAGTGAATTTGTTGACGTGTGAACCTGTGTGCATGCCGGAGAGCCGGGTGGCCGCACCCGATGGTGCAAAAAATGGGCTGAGCTGGTGCTGAGCTAGTTGCGCAGGGTTGGCAATTTTCACCACCACCCGCGGTGCGGAAGATAAACTGAAACTCGATTTTAAATCTGTTTATTGTTATAGACCATCCAAGCGAAATTGAATTATTGCCGGGGCTCATTGGACGCTCTTCAAGACGATGCGGCCGCAGCCACAATGGTAAGGTGTCGAGTATGGTTTAGTACGAGATGGAATGTGAAAAGAAGATGTTTTAATAAACCGCAATAAACTGCAGTTTCAGCTCTTTTTTTTGTGTTGTCGACGCCACTTAATAAATGGTAAACAATATGAGGCATTATTTTTATTAACCTTCTTTAATAGGAAAATAAAACTACTCATAAATACATTTATGCTGAATTATGTTTAATGTTGCTGTTGTATAGCACAACAAACGTGTTGTGTTATAAATTATTTTAAATTTATTTTAAATAAATAAATGTATAATATTAGATTCACACAGACTTGAATTCAACGGTATTGTTTAATTGAATAAATAGTACGGACAGAGCGGTAATATGTTAAGAAAAAAGATTATTATTTAATGAATGAAATTTGTTTTTCTTAAACGATCCATTGTACAAGCTTCACTAGAACCCATGAATGGAACTGTATTCATTAAGATAATTTATAAATGAAATTCCTTTCATGTATAAACACAGTATCTCAAACAGCAATGGAAGAAAAATGGAACCATAAACAACAACATTTCCCGCATACCAGACGCACAATAAACTTCAACGTAATGTAATCCTCATGAGCTGAGGAATTAATCAAACAATTATCGCATGCCGAGGGCGATAGAAAAAAATACCCAGCAAACACACACACACACAATCGGTCGATCGCTCCCGTGCTAACAATGGCGATCCGATACCGAAATCAATACTGTTTGCATTGTGTTCCAACCGACCCACCGTAGAGGGGGCAGTAAAAATCCCTTTCTGGTGAAGAATGATTTACTTTCGCTCTGTCGCAGCTAATGGAACCTCGTAAATCCCCGATTATTTATGGCGAGTTGCAGATTGCGATTACCATCTACCATCGGTCGGTTGGTGCAGGTTGCGAACCCGCCATCGTTGCGATAGTAAATGGGACATTGGAGGAATAAAAATGTGGGACTATAAAATTACTTTCAGCATTGTTTATCTGCCCAAGGTCTAGGAAGTTTATTTAGTGTGCGTTGGTTTTGTTTTTTCATTATTCAACGCTGCCTGGCTGGAATCGAAATTTGCCTGGCCATTTATCGTTTTGATGGACAACTAAATAAACGAAAAAACAGTATCTCCATTGCTATAAACAGATTAAAGAAATGCGACACTGTCGTATAAATAGTGCTACTCGAATTGCTTACCTTCAACATAACTGCTCCTGGTAAATCCGGTGACATTTACAGTTGCTATGTCCAAATTCCAACAGCTATCCAATTCACAAGCTTGCCGTTGTGTGTCACTTTTCTACCAAGCATCCAATAACACATTTGCAATACCCCGTGGTATCTAGGTCAGATCCGCATAATGGGATTCGCTTGTTCCAGCAGGATTAGACTCACAAACACCTTCAATTACCAACATCAACACATTCGGCAACAAATATACTTCACCAGTGGCTTATTATCAGTGGCCATCGCACAACTCACTCTTCTTCGCTTTCATCATCTCTTCATCGCAACCTTGTACATTGCACCACACACGAGGACAATTGTCCCACAACTGCAAAACACCATCACGCCATAAGAAAACGCCGTATGAGCACAACAAAATATTTCAACAAACAAAGTGCGGAAGTGTTTGTTATTCAAATAAATATAAATCACCAAAGCAACCATTGGCACTCACTGGAACATTGTCACGCACGCAAACACAGGCATGGGAAATTTTCACTCTAGACAAATTCAATTTCTGCCAGTGTGTTTCCGGTTTTTACGGAAGTTTTCATCATCCTGCGCGGAAGAGAACGCACTGTACCGAAACGATTTGCAGTCGGGGCGGGATTTGTTTTTTTTTTGCCGTTGCCGCCCACTGTACACTTCACTCACCGGTATGTCTGTCTTGTTTGATGCGGTGAACTAGATGCTGCACTGTGTGTTATTTTGTTGCCGTCGTTGCTTTGTTTTGCCCTTACCCGACAGGCATGTGGAGCGAAATGTAACACGAATGATCGAAAATGGTGCCTTCGAGCGGTGTTCGGTTGTTTGTGTCGTATGTAAAAGAAGTTAACGATGTTTCCCCATGGCGATGGTGGAAGGGGGCGGTGAAAACAGAGGACCGGGAGACGAGGGTGGTGTTGTGCGAGAAAAAAAAATCTATTGTAGCCTATCGAACAGGACAACGCAATCGTACAACAATGGTCATGATGGATGGTTTATTGTGGCCAGTTGGATGGGAAAAAATACCTTAAGGGCATGAAGATTCAATGCGGCGTGTTATTGCAACGCAAAGCGAATAGAAGATTGCTTTAGGGATAGGAAGAATACATGATTTGATCTAACCCTTCAAGGACGAAAGCATGGCGTGGTAGCGGACCAATCTTTCCTATTTTAGGTTTCCTTGTGGTTTTGAAAAGTCTTAATAATTTAAATGATTTTTAATGGTTAAAGACTTCCACTTTAAATTTATCTGTGACATATGAAACTAATTTGAGTATGTGTAGTCGAAACTGCCCAAAGTGTTCCAATGTTTATATAATTAAAAAGCTCTAACTTAAGGAGAATTATAGAAGAATATGCAAACAGAATAAAAAAAAACAGTATCGAAGTTGAAAATTAATATAAGAAGACTGATCAAACTAAACAAAACATTAAAAAAATAAGACTTATGTACTGACAAAAATATAGAATTAACAAAATATACGAAAACAAATTAAGGAAAATGGAAAATCTTTATTTGATTTTAATTCAATATTATTGCATTTAATAAGAATTTGTATAAAAAATATAAAAAAAATTAAATTAAAGATGCTTTTCAAATCACAGGTTTGAAATTTTAAATGAAAACTACTTTAATCGAAACTACATAAAGCCAATGTTCATTAAAATTAATTAAAACTACAACTTAAAGACAATTTAAGAAGAATATGCAACAGGAATAAAAAAGTGGTGTTGAAGTTGAAAAATAACCACGAAGTTGAAAAATAATATAAAAAGACTGATTGAAATAAGCAAAGCATTTAAAAAATAAGACTTATGTACTGACCCAAAAATAGAATTAACAAAGCATACGAAAACAAATTAAGCAAAATGGAAAATCTTTATTCGCATTTAATTTAATATTATTGCATTTAATAAGAATTTCATTAAAAAATTAGATAAAAAAATGAATTAGAGATGCTTTTCAAATCACAGGTTTGAAATTTTAAATAAAGTGAATTTTAAATGAAAACTATTTTAATCGAAACTACATAAAGCAAATGTTCCTTAAAATTAATTAAAGCTATAACTTAAAGACAATTAAAGAAGAATATGCAACAGGAATAAAAACAATGTATTGAAGTTGAAAAATAATATAAAAATACTGATCGAACTAAACAAAGGATTCAAAAAATAAGACTTATGTACTGACCAAGAAATAGAATTAACAAAATATATGAAAACAAATTAAGCAAAATGGACAATCTTTATTTAAATTTAATTCAATATTATTGCATTTAATAAGAATTTCTTTAAAAAATATGACAAAAAAAATTAAATTAGAGATGCTTTTCAAATCACAGGTTTGAAATTTTAAATGAAGTGCTTTCACATGTAGATCTAAAATCAAAACCAGCAAAAAAAAAACAATAAAAAATTCCAATTTCAATTCCTAAAATTTCCTCCGCTGTGAGGCCGACGTTATGTTTTTCAACCGTAGGCCGTAATAATATACCGATCGTCCTCATTGTTAGTTAAATAATCACACTTACACAAATGCACACATACATACACGTACTCTCCCATTCCCATTGCCTTCTTCCTAGCGTTTATCGTGCTACTACTAACGAACCATGCTACTGTGCCACATGCCGTCAGCAGGCGCATAGCAGCGGTGATAAATGGACTTGGTATCATCTTCCCCATCCTCACATACTCAAACATCCTGCCCATGTCCTGGTCGTACGTTCACATCTCCCATGAAGTTCATTGTGCACGAACAGCAAGATCGATGCTTCGAACACTCACGCACTATTATGAACACTCTTTCTTGCATGCCACTCTCCAACACCCCTCCACTACGTTCCAATACCCTCACGTCACCGGTGCTTCCTTTGGCGTGTGCTATTTTCCCTTATCAATGCATGATTGTCACTTGTGCACCACTGTTTGCTCCATTTGTTTTTTCGTTTTTGCTGCTCCCGGCCCTCGTGGTGGCTTGTGGTTTGCTTTTCGTTGTGCTTTTCGTTTGCAGAGGATTGCATTCGATCGGGGGTGGTATTGTTTACAGTCGTTGCGAGCACCGGATATCGACAGGGACATTCATTTGTGGCGATTGATTTTTAAGTTTCGGTTACCCATTAGGTCGTTATTGTTATTGGATCGTTTGGAAGGAACATATTGAATACGCTTGTGGTTTGAATATGACATTATCGTAACAGAACAGGAATCCTTACTTTGGTTCGAATCGTACAAATTAAGTGGCTTGTCAAGTCGAATAAACTCCATTACTCGGCTGCTCTACATTTCGAGTTGAAACTACAATAATACTTTAGATATTCACACGAAAGACATATCAATAAAAGTGGCAATAGCGTCCATCCAAAAGATCCGAATGCCACCGCGATGTAAAGGCTTTGAACTCTCCAGTGGTGGTAGCATTGCTTTACCCGTATTTATGCATTACATAAATATTCAAAGCAGAAGGCAGGCTGCAAAGGTTGGGAACTGATGGATTATTCACCCCATCCCAGTGTGCGTTGCAGTGCGTACGGTACGAAACGATATTGCCCCCAAACTCGACACAATTTTCATAAATCGATAGGAAATAAATTATTCTGCTTACCGAAGTCGACGAGGCTCGCAGGGAGAATTGTCACAGTGGAAACACGATGCCAGAAGATTTACGTTGGGTCCTAACAGATGCAGATGTACTACTTACTAACCGGCCATTTTGCCCAGATCGATATAATGGACAGCAGGAACAATCAATCCATTTGAATGAATGTTCAAAAAAATACTTTTGTCGTGTTGAGTATTCCTTTGTCGTATTATTCGTATTGAAAAAAAAAGGACAAACTATAATTGAAATGCAAATTATCTTAGTGTTTGGGGAAAAAGACACGCCGGTTTTCTTGTTTATCCATTCATCTTAAAACAATTAAATCCTTATCGTAATCCCTATACTTTTTTCTATGTTTCTATGTTTTCCAACAATAACTTCTTTTTGTTTTTTTGTGTGTGTGTATGAGCATTGTAGTTTTGGTAGTTTCGATTCCCTTTCTCCGTTTGAGGCGATAAGAATTGAGGGCATTTCAAATCCGTTCCGTTATCGATTGGATAGTGGCCCGTTGTTTTTTTCTTTTATTCCAACATTCCTGATCCTTCTCGTACAAAGCCGTTGTTATCAGTTGTTTCAGAGGAAAACGGGTTTGTTCTGGTTCCTGTACATGTTATCAGCATGGCAGAAAACTTTTCCACCAACACACACACACACACACATACACACCCACTAGACATCATCAGTAATCCTCATGTATTCCTCAGAGCCGCCAGATCGTCCATTCGTCCGCTGCCTTCCATCCCTCGGCTTGATTTGACTGTTCACGCTACGCTCTCAATCTGCCCTCGGTTGGTGTACGTGCTCTCTTCTGCTCACTTGCCACTCGCACACGGCCTGTAAAAGCTTTACCACGATGCTAGCTCGCTGTTGGAAAGGATACCCTTACCGCTTCCCTGGTCTCCTCCCACCGCACCTCCTCGCTTGGTTCCCTCGCCGTACAGCTTTTCACGGTAAAGTTTTCTCACGTTTTGCCGAGTATTATCGCAACACAAAGTAGAATCCTGTTGCGTCAGTCTGTGGTTCCCCCCTCCCCCCACCCCCAAAAAAAAACCCCCTATCTGGGAAAGCAACATCGAAGCGCCCGGTTTGATGAAGGGCCAAAGAGGGAAGCGTCAGGTGAGCACGCTTTGCGAACCACCAACCGAAAACGTCGACGGATGGTTGAGCTCATCATCAACTCTCTTTCGCCGAGGGTATTATTGTTTTTTTTTTGTTCCTAAGTTCTTCCTCTTCTTCTCCCTTTTTTTTTTGGTGCTAGCTGTAGTGCGGATGGGTCCATCTCCCAGTTGACTTCTATCGGATTGCGCTATCTGCCACTAGCGGCGAGGATGGCGTGTGTTAGAAGGTTTTTTTTTTATTTTGTTGTTTTCCCATTGCGTTCCTGTGTGTTGTGAATGTTGCGTAAAACAAGAACTACACATGTTACACACACACACACGGAATGTCACATACGCATACACGTGCCTACTGAACGATTTTTCCTCACGCAGAAAAGCCTTCTTTTCGCCGATCCGAATTTTTCATCCGTTTTTCGCATAAGCTTTTCCGGTACGGTTGTGCATAAATTCGAATTTTTGGCTCCGTTCCGGCATGGGACACACAATCAGGCAAGCGACGACCAGCGATTCTTTGAAGACCATTCTGCCTATTCTTTGAAGATGGAAAACGAAGATACGAGCAGAAGAAAATGAAGCTTTTTTTTCTCGTGGTATTGTCTGTACAGAAACCTTTCAATTACTGACGATTGGTTGTGCCATGAGAACTTTCCGAACGTACTGTGCGTTGGGCTTAACAAAACCGTAACAGTACCATGGAGAAATGAAATAAAACCTCTTTACACATGGAGCTATTGAGCTGTTAAGTGACAATAACGTTCTACAAGAAACAGGCTTCTTTTGTTGAAACTTGAGCTCTTTCTCATGTGCTTTTTCCTTTTGATATTTGAAGCTAAACATTTCAACGCAACGCATTGAATACCCTTTTCTTTTGAACAGTTAGCTGAACCGTCGTCTGCAGCCTTTTGCGAAACAAACTTCAATCGAGTACGGCGTCAATCAGAGAAAGTTTTGGCAGAAATTGGTTTTAATTACCATTTCATCAAGCACTTGATCCCTCACAAAAGCAGCACGGTCAACAGTTCTGCATCACTCAAGCGGTTCAGTGTGATCTTTAATGTACACGAGCGCTCATTAACTATGCCACTGCCACTTTTGTAGCACCGAGACGAGTGCTGCCAAATTTCTCAAGACATTTGCAACTGCCTTATCTTTCGTACCAATCGTTCTCCCCCAATTAGAAACCGACGGGTACGGGGACTGTCCCTCTTTATCACACCCTTTGCCATCAATGCTTGCGAATCTCGAATGCTAATTAATATCAATAATCATTGGACGACCTCGATTTTGCCGTGCCGCCTACGCGCTTCTGGTGGTTTCCTATGACCTTTTTCATCCTCCCCGAGCACATCCGGTTTATTCTCCGAGATCGACACGCAGATAGGCTTCCGCTCCCTCTCACGCGCTCCTGTGCTCTTAAGCTCTCACTACTGACCTATCCTCTCCATCCATTTCCCACACTCCCTTTGCTCCCGCTGGATTGTTGGATGCTGGGATGTTCCTTTCTTGCGTATTCCATTCTTTACCGATGGTTCCATCTTGTTCACACACACACACGCACACTGAAGATACCTTTCATTTTTGGAGGCAAACCAATCTATCTATGCTCCTGTGCCAGTGCCAGAGTTGCGTGAAGTTTTCATAGGCCCAATGCTCCTCATCATCAAACGTAAGGAGCTTTTTTTCGGGGTTTTTGAACACTTGCCAGTAGCTTCTTTGCATTGCCTCCAAAACTCCACTTTTATTCTATTTTCTGGTGTATCGTTTTAATAAACTTCCACTCGGCGTGTTAAAAGGTTAGCCCGGGCTCGAGGTAAAGCAGTTCGAGAAGCTATCGAGATCAAGTCTTCAAGGCGGAACGATCTTAGTAGCAGTTGGAAGGAAAAGTTACAGTCCCCATAGAATATCCCCCAAATGTTCACAAAAATGGCCGGAATCGATGCTACTCCAATGAATGTCCGCAGGGTAGAACCGCCATTATGGTTTGCCGAGATTCGTGTAGATAATTCAAAAATCTGTATTCCCAAAAACCTTTTGACTTTCACTGTCGTACAGGCGCACACGAATACACACGCACACACACACACACTACGCACGCATACCGTTACCGATCTCACGTACAGCACGTACAGGTACAGGTGCTCCTCATTAAACGGCCAGGACAGCGGAGGTCACACACAATGCGGTTAGAAATATCTCTTCAACAGTTTGCAAGTGCAAGTGAAGGTATGCTTTTTCAACCACAAAAACGCACTCATCTATCTCCTGTGAAGACACGCTGCAAGCCACACATTGTAGACATCAAAACCGTGTTCACCATTCGTTTCCACTTCCATCCTACCCTCCCCGCATCTCCATTGTATGATTCTGTTCTACCTTGTCACCCCTCCCCCGGGGGCGTTCCGAGCGTCCCGGTTTGCCGTCCACGGGTTCCTCGGGTTCCTCCCGGTTACTACCACCACCACCACCACAGCACTGTGTGGGACACCTGGAGGCGACCCGTCTGGATGATGCGCAAAGCAAAGCTGCAGTCCTGCAGTTTGCAGTGTGTTCGAGCACGCGATTACCGATTCGGACGCGCGGTCCGTACGCGCCACTGTTTCCGACGGCACTGAGCCAAAGCCGTTCGGGCGCGCTTTTGGCCCTGCGTTGGTTTCGGGCCTCCCACGGAACCCCCTGCACGGTGCTGACGGTGCCTATGCGCACGTGTGGGTTTGTGTATGTGCGCGCACGTGTGCATCGCCTAGGTCGGCTGCCTGGTGCTCCATGCTCCGAGAGTGCCGCGGGAGAGCAGAAACGGGAAAACCGAAATGCTCCCGCAAAGAGAGCCATGCTGAGATGAACGATTTCACAATGGACCGTGGCACTATGGGCTCAGTGAATTTAATGCCATCGTAGTTGGGCGATGGAACGTCTAACAACGTGTATTTGTTCAATTTTATTCAACAATTTTGTTTCATTTTAAATGCATTTTCTTATAAGTATGTTTTAAAATGTTACTGCACTTCTGCATTATTTTTGTATATAAACGAAGAACAAAAATACTCAATAGTATTAATGAAATAAATTATCATATATTTATAATTTATTTACGAGAAAGGAAGACTCTGATTCAGTTTCTGTGATGAAATTAAAACTTTAACAAAAACAAATAAAAAAGGCTCCATCTCTAACAAAATCTTCCCTATTCCAGGCTTAACGTCTTAAAATACACACTCCACGAGGAAAAGCAACCTGAAAAGTTACGGTGACCCGGAACAGAGAAAACCACGTTCGCTGGAGAGCTGTTATTCGCTTGCTGTAAAGGTAGGTGAGATAAAAACACCACACGCGAGAGCTTCCAATGCCGATGGTGAGAGATTGGGTGAACACGCGTTCGTCCCTTCTCAATGCGTGCCAGCAAAGTGTTTCACCTAGCTGGTGAGATATCCTGTTGCTTGTGAAACGGTAGCAGGCTTACCTGCGCCATCCGATGGAGACGCCTGGTGCGAGTTGCTGCGAGGTTGTTGATATGCACGGAATGCAGCGGGATGGGCTTTAAAGTGAAGTGGTCCATGAACCGACGGGATTCAGCAAATGAAGTGTTAACGTTTCTCAATAGTTTTGCTATCAATGCAACATGCGTGCTGGTGTGTCTCGATTAAATGGCCATTGGTACCTCGTTAGGTCTGCTAACAATAGCACAGCTGCTGACAACTAATCATTTCGCGTAATTAGACCATATTGGACAATCTGCATGGGGCTGGATAATAATAGCATATGCACGTTTTAAAATTATTCCAATTGTACATTATACATTGTACTTAAAAATACTTAATTTACCTATTTTACGTTCTTATTTTACCTGATATTATTTCTTATTAAACTACTAAAATGTAAATTTATTATTTATTTTGTTAACTTAGAGACATTAATTGTTTACATAATTTTAACAAATTTAACATTATTATTAACATAGCACATTCTATACAATTATGTGATATGATTTGTTTTTAAATTAAATGCTTTATATGACTTTACAACTATTTTAGGTTCTGAAAAGGAAGTTTCATTTTCAATAAAATACTTGTTTACAATCAAATGTTTATATTTGGCATATTATAATAATTAGAACACTATCTATTGTATGCTTTCCAACACCGTATAGAAGTAGGGTCTTATAAGGTGTTTTGGGAATTTGTGACAAATGGTAAGAACTTCGAAAACTATACAAAGCATTCTTTTCTAGTTCATTTTATAAAAGCAACACCTTATAAAATGATAAATAAGATGTTTGTTTACGAACAGCAATGTAAAATGTAAACGTCTGAAAATTAATAAACATGAGAATGAGTTTCTATTGCTATTTATTTTTCGCTACCTAATCAAACACGATATCAACCAGCTTACTTGGCACCACATAAAGAATGCTAGCGGAAAAACACAACCATAAAACATATACTGTGGTGGTCTAATTTCGGGCGCTTTGCTAATTCCGTCCCTCTACTTCGCTTTCGCTCCCTTCCCATCTTGCGTTGCTACTTCAGCATCCGCTGGTGGTTGGCAGGGAAACACGCTCATAACGTACGTTCCGCGTAGAAACGTTGATGAAACATCGAAAGCACCAGGTCCGAGGCAAGCGAACGGAACCACACGACCGGAAAAGACAATTTCAAGCGGAAATGTGTTGTGCGTCGTTGAGCTGAGCAAATTTCTTTCACCTACATCTTCAGCAAAGCGCCTGACGGTATGCAATCCGTTTGCAAACGTTCGAAACCGTGCAGCACAGCAACATCACAGTGTGGGTTCGTGTGTAAACAACCGTGGAGCTTTACGTGTATGCGTGTGTGGGTGTGTGTCTTTTTTTAAAGGGTTTGCGAGTTCCATTGCAATACAAATCCGTCCGATTGGCTTGTTGCGCTGGACAGAGCTCCATTTCGTCTTGCGACCGTTACATTCGAAGTTTTACCAGTTTGCCAGTACATTGATGTGCTACCGTTCCGCAGCTTTCTTTCATTTATTCGCTTTGTTTTGTTTTTGTTTTCTTCACCTTATATTTTACCTTTATTTTCATACTCCATAGGGCGACTTGGAGTGCTGGCTAACATCCTGGCAAAAGTTCTACCACAACCGCCACCATTACCCCGGCCGCGAATGGTTTTCGCAGCGAAATAGTCGAAATTTTCTGCGGGAAGCTCGGTGGTGAGGCTGAAAATTCGTTATGAATTTAAATTAGATTTTCTGCACCTTCCCTGTAGCTGAGTGCGTGTATGTTTGTGTATGTCTAGCGCTGTGATATGTGTTGCAGGAGCATATTTGGCATCGTTGAAATACGTAGGGAGCGCTGCTGGTTAGCGGTTGCTGAATGCATATTAAAGTGAGGGCAGCCTCGTTTGTTTGCCAGGACACCCGGCCAACAGTGGGCAAATGGTGGCACAAAAGACAGTAGAAAGACGAAGGCGAGCATTTATGTTTGGTGCAGAGAGTGTGTGCAATGAAATGGGGTCATTTTTTGGTGTGTTGCAATTTGCACTTTCATTTGTTGGAACGGTGCCCACGGAGCGTGCAAGCTGTCGGATTAGTCAAGGATTATTGGTGGCCCAAAACAACGGGAGAACGGTGCAACAATTGAAAATAATGGAGGCGAATTCATTTGCATCGTAGCAAGCGCAGGTTAGAAAACATGCTACGCTAATAAACATTTGATTGTTTGCTTTTTGCAAATGGTTTAAGAAATATTTGTTTAGTTTTTATTGATTTTATTAACCGATTTGATGCAACATGTTAAGTTATCATATTGGTGTCATGGTGTTTGATAAGAGACGAAAAACGTTTCCAAGAAATACAGAGATTGCATTTTGCTTTTAAATAGAAAAAAGGAAACATGGAATCTCAATTTCAATTCAATTTATTTTATATACCGAACTCCGGCAATGGCTAGAGAGAAACGAATTTATCTCCTGGATGTTAGAAATATTTAACAAACCAGTAATAGTATCTGCAAATGTTTATTTAGTTAATCATAAAACAGCTTTTGTTCTTATATTAACCCGCATTCGTTTAGTGATGGCAAGGTCGTTCTTCATTAATTGAAATAAATTACATTAAATCGAGTCATTTTTAATTCATTTAAAGCTTGCGTTATGAACTATATACATCGCAATAGTATTGTCCCTAATTTACATTAACGACTCATATAAGTTTAGCAATTTCTCTCATTTGGTGACATTTCTAGCAAGAATGCGAGCAGCTCTGAAGAAAGCTCTTTTCGGCTAATGGTTTTATCAAAAGCTTCCTCAACTCATGAACCTGTTACAAATGTATGTTCAAGAATTGATCTAAGGCAGTTTGAAGATCTTTTTTTTTTTTTTGTTAACGGGGAGGGAACCTTCAAAAGGTACCCACCTAGAGGGGCATATCGCGGCTAGACACCGCCCCTCGAGATGGGTTATGTGGGATTCATCATGAAGCTTGACCCGTGAAGCGAGTCAAGCAACCGATGCGACCGCACTAAACCACTCCTCGACCTGATCCGAACCCTGCCGATGCGCTGATGTGCGTAGTACTCCATGCGGGGTCGTGTGTGCGTAGCACCCTTGCTGTTGCGCACTGCTGCGTCGTCCTTCCTGGTTGTCCTCGCTGCTGCTGCCGCTTCGTGTCTTCCGTCTGCTGCTGCTGCTGTTGTTCAGAATCCACCCGTCCGTGGCCGCCACTCTCGGGTGGGTCCTAGCTCCTGCTGCTGCTCTGGTTACTCGTCGCTACCGCTGCTGCTTCTGTTTTCCGTTGTCCTGGTGTTGTTGGTGGCGGGGAGCCGCTATTGCTGCCCCCGTTGATCCGCGTTCCTTCGTCGCTGCTGCCGTCGTCTTCTGGCCGTCGGCGGACTCTCCTCATTCCACCTCACTTGGAGGCTTTTGAAGATTGTCCGTGCAGCCGTCCGGACTGCTTCCCATGTGCTGCGGCTGGCACACATTTCCGTGGCAAGGTTGTCCATCGTCAAGCGGGTGTGGCTCTGTTGCTGCATCTTGTGTTGTGCTCGGGCGAACCGTGGACAATGGAACATCACGTGGTCGACATCTTCCACGTCATGCTCACACACCGGACAGTTAGGCGAGCCCTCCAGGATACCTTTGTTGACGAAGTAGCTCCGCAGGAACCCGTGTCCCGTTAGGACTTGGGTAAGATAGAAATCTATTTCCCCGTGCTTGCGGCCAACCCATGAACTGATGTTCGGGATCAGCCTCCTTGTCTTCAAACCTGGCGAACTCTGCTGCTCTGCACCGGCTGTCCACTGGCGTTGCCAGCGCTCCATGGTCTCTTCTCGCTGCCGCTTCCGTATGTCTGGTGCTGGACCTCCCCTCGCTGCCTTTTCGTTGTGGCAGCGGATGTCCTCCTCTAGGAGGAGAACTAACGGGATGGTGCTTGCAACCACGCAGGCGGCGTCGTATGAAACCGTTTGGAATGCGCTGGCCACTCGAAGCACTCCGGTGCGATGCGACCTCTGGACTGTGGTGCGGTGAGTGTTCCTCTGTAGAAGCTTCCGTCCCCACGCTGGCGAAGCGTAGCGGACAATGCTATTCCCGACGTTCACCAGGGGTCTCCTTCTGCTGCTTTTTGGGCCACACTTGTTCGGCATCAGGGCGGTCAAGACGTTCGTGATACGAGTCGCCTTGTTGCAAACCTCCTCTAGATGTCGACCGTGGTGCTGTTTGCAGCAGAGCTCAACCCCGAGGTACTTGAGCGTCTCCGTGGATTCGATCGTGTGTGTCCCCGCTCGTAGTTGGCCTATCTGCGGGGTGTGATGGGTGCAGAAGATCATGTAGCCGGTCTTGTGATGGGCCAGCTGCAATCCCACTCCTCCCATCCAACGCTCGATCGTCTCCAGGTTCCTCATAGCAAGGGCGCTGATGTCCTGCGTGTCCCGTCCAACGAGGGTGAACGTCACGTCGTCAGCAAACCCAATGATGTCCGCACGCTTCCCGAACAGCTCCAGACGGAGAAGGTCGTCGTACATGACGTTCCACAGTGTTGGCCCTAGAACCGAACCCTGAGGCACGCCCGCCGACACTGGTAGCGAGACCAATCCTTCGTCCGTCTCGTAGTGGAGCGTGCGATTCTCGAAGTAGTTCCGCAGCATCGCCAGGAGGTACGGTGGCGTGTTCCTTCGCTGCAGAGCCTCTCCGATCGCTGTCCAGTTGGCCGTGTTGGCGTTCTTCACGTCGATTGTCACCATCGCACACAGTCGGTCGCCCTTGCCCTTCTTGTCGAAGGCAGTTTGAAGATCTTGCATTTGTTGAAAGTTCTATATATTTTAAAAGCTCTCCATGGACTATACTGAGGTAAGACCAGCTCAGGGTTTTGGTTTTCTAGATTTTATCTAATGTCAAGGGGTTGATTCTTTCATCTTTCACATTTGTTAGTTGTACAATCAAGATAGGGATTATAGTTATTTTGTAATAGATCTCCCGATCCATTACACAGATCTCCCGAATTTACACGAATTACTGTTTATATGAAACTGTAAAGAGTATTGTAAATTATATATTCGGAGATATTGTATTGAAGTAACATCAAAACAATTGCAGTAATGTGAATTATAGTCGAAGCTTAATTTAAGACATATTGGCCCCAACAGATACCTATTTGCCAGGAAAGTATGTTTTATATTGTAGCTGAGATATATGAGATAAACTTCAACCATAATTAGTTGATAAACTTACTAAAAACCTTTTAATCTATGTTATTGTTACAGGTTCTTGTCTTACAATTTTGGTGATCTTTTTGAGAAGCTTAAACGTGTTAGGTAGCAGAACCACGTGGTTTCTCCTCAGATGTAAGAAAAGATTATTCTACATGACATGTAACACAATATAACATAAGTACTTGTATATAAGAGGTTCAAGAAGAATCATTGAATGATCTGAAAGAACTGAAAATTGAATTCCCAAAGCGATCTACGAACGAAAACTATAGTTTAATAGACACAGAAAAACCAGTAAGCCAACACTCTCCATCGAGGCCAGTATTTATTTCTCATCTTAAAGGATAAAACAAACTTAAAACCGTCCACTTTTCGCGCTAAGAGGCACCAGTTGCTTTGCTCGGGGCACACGGCGAATCTATCTAGCGGGATGGAGAGTACAAAAAGTGTACAAAGCGCAACAGGGCCAGCTCGTAAGCAAACCGTCTCCTCCAGAGATGTAGCAGCTTGACGGGTCTCCGATGCCGATGGGACTCTGCTGGTAAGCTGAAAACATCCACTGAATAGCAAATAACCGTCGTTGCGGAACTTGTTGGACGGAAGAAAAATGAGCTTCCAACGTTACGATGGAGGTAACGGTTGACAGCAGTGTGCGGGAGGACAGTTCCCACGTCACGTCCGCCCAGAACAGCATATTTACCGTATAAATCCGGCGACTTTCGTGCTTTGGGATCCAACCAACGGCGGGAGTGAAAGTGCATTCCACGTTGTGTGCACTACCACTGTTTACTATTTCCGGGCTAATGTCAGTGTGCTGACGTTGTCCTCGCCACCTTTTCTCGCCCACAGAATATGGTCGGAATGTTCGGTAGCAGTAAGTTCGCCGCTCGCTCCGCTCATCTTCCACTCCACGTGTCTGTGCGGGGTTTGAAACTGGTGGCGCATAAGAGACACGTTGTCCAACGACCGTGCGCTGTATCGTCGCATGCCCACCAGTTGCATCGTTCGATAGCCGCACTGTGAAAGAGACTCGCGCTAATGCAGATGATAATGGGAAGTAAGGAGCGTCGCTAGTTTGCTTCCATCGGGGCCGTAACACCGCCGCTATAAACCGAGTTGCTGAACCAATTCTTGCTTGTTGCTGGTCCGTTTCATCTGTTTGATCATGCACGTTCCTGCGGGTTCGTGCGAAGGAAGTGAAACTCAACCGGAAACTGTGCATTTGTTACTCCGCCAGTCCACCGTGTCCGGTGTAGAATATAATACTGCTGGAAGTGGGAAAAGTATAAAGCAAGGATTTTGTCGCATCAGAAGAAAGCAAAGTACCGCCGGAAGTTGAAAAGTTTTGCGTTTGTTTGAATTTTGCACGGAGATGAATATTTAGAAAAAATCCATATTTATCCCAGGCAGGAAAAGGTGTCCTTGGATAATACAAAATCTAAATATTTGTAGTTAGCTAAATTAATATAATCATTTTTGTGTTTAGTGTTTAATTAATCGCTTGCATTAATCTTTTAATCATTTTTGTATACTCGTTACTCGAAATATATCGATAATAGATTGTTACAATATTTTCCATTACAACACAATGTCAATTTATTGTTTTTACATTTATTATAGAGATATGTTTAATATTTCGTAAATTATTCATAAGAGAACTTAGAACGTCCAGGTTTTTTTTTCGAAAAAAATAACATATTGTGATTCGTGCGTTCTTCTTTAACTGTTCAAAGAGATCTAAGTCCGTTGAACAACATTTCTAATAAATGATAACCATAAAACTACAAAATTTTGTTTTATTTGGATTTTGTTAATTTGCTTTTAATGTAAACCATCCCAATCACGCCGATTGGTCGATTCACCTTTTACGGCGGTAATCAATCACTTTTTAAAGCAAAGCCTATTAAAAGGCGCAAGAAGACAAAACCAACAAATTCCCTCCACCCGGTGTGACTGAATAGGTCGCATGTGTAACTCTATTTCAGTTATTTATCTTAAATTTTTTTATTTTTATTATCAGTTATTTTTTTAATTAATTTTAAGTAATTAATATTTTTTTTTAGTTAATTTTTTCCTCCTTTTTATATAAAATCTTATTTTTTGGTTATTAGCTTATCTTACAGTTAAGTTTTACGAAAAGATTTGAACGCTCTTCTCTACGAACGCAATTCGTTCGTTCTTTTCAAAGAACCGCCAAAAGATCACGCATATGATTTTTTTGACACAATTTTAATGAATCATATTATTCATAAATCATATATCATACATCGTAATAATGCCTAACAGATAACTAAGATACCTAACTAATAGATAAATTGAACTAAGTCATTCAAAAGCTGACAAAGAATAAGGTCAAGCTCAACAGTCGTATTGAACTCGATGCTAGTGGCAATTGTGCAAGCGTTGCAAGAGTCGCAGCTACAACATTTTATAAAAACTTATGTAAGTGCTATTATTGTAAAAACATAATATATACATACATAACATAACATACATATATACATATATACATACATTTACTGTATAAAACGATAAGATCAAATTTAAAACGTACTCTGAAAAGGTTTTACTTATATCGCTATTTCGGTGAACATTTCTGCTGAATATTGAAAGTTTAATTGCAACTCATTTGGGTGAGATGATAAGTGATGATGATTCAATTATATACAATCCCAACGAGCAAATGAGTGAGGAGGGGCAGTTTGGGTGGTCGTGGTACTACACCATTCAGAACGCAATTTCGAATCAATTGTGAATGTCACTCGGGTCAATTGATGACACGTCCTGTTTAATTTGTGACCCATATTAATTCAATTAGAATCTCCACACCGGCAAGACTAGATGGCGCACAATTGCGGTCAGGCTGATGATGTTGTTGGTGTCTCTAGCGTTTATTACTACTGCTGCGTGGCGATACCAGCACCTTCACACGGTAGGGTAGGAGATAAACAGAGTCTCGATAAACAGATTTATCTTACGTATCACCTTTCTTGAGGTTTTGTGTTTGTTTTCTTTTCGTTATACAGTGAGCCATATGGTAGATAGAGCAATTGAAATGTTTTTTTAACAATGTCGTATACTAAAACCCACGTAATAGGTAATAGATATGTTGATGAGTTTCAAAAGCAACAACTAAACAATGCTTGTTTGAGTATGAAATGAAGCGGAAAAAAGTTATAATAAATGGCAATCAACATGTGGAGCAGTCTATTTGCAACACGCACATGAATCTCGGATTCGATACTGGTAATTGAAAAAATGGAAACCAATTTGAGACATCCCTGAGCACGCAACGAAGGTTGGACACTACTGGGCAATTTTATCTACCACGCTGTGGTGAACCAAAACACGACGGTCCAGGGAGAGATTATATAATTCTTCTAGCTAATAACAGCTTATATTTATGCACCGCACTTGATCGTTACTGTCCCGTGTGTTCGTTTCTGTACGCACTTGCACATGCGCTTCTGAGCTGCCCTTCAAACCGCGGTGGTTAATAACCTACGGCCCAAGCGACCTGATCGGCGAATGATCTTGCTCATTAGTATGCATGCTCTCGGTATGTGACCTTCTCACACGAGTTATGTTGCACCGTCCATACCAGCACAGCATGCGTTTGAAATGCATTTTAAATGTTTTTTCCCCTCTTATAACCAAACAATCATTAGAAATAAAAAAAGGCCCTCGATTGAATTGTTTCGAAGCGGTGCTGCATGTACCTATCTTGGCAATTTGTTTTCGGGTCGCATTGTTGCAAAAAAGCCGCTTTTTTGCATACCTGTTGGGAATGAAGAATAATGAAAGCCTAATTTGCCTACCTCGGTGCTAATTGTGTGAAGAATGGATTTATTTTTTTGTAGCAAAGTTATACCACGTTCCAAATCGAATTCTGTTAGCTTCTGTTAAGAAATAGATTCTGCTCGTATGTATGAAACATTCAAACTTCTGATGTTCCGTCGATGCTATAATGAAACTCACTTCTCACTTTACATCCACTCAAGTTTGCAATTATCGCTGCATTTATTCCGATTCCTTCCAGTGCCGTCCGTTCATGGTCAATTCTAGGCCAGCGTTTGGCGATTTGATAGAATGGAATGCAATGCTATTTGGAGGTTAGCACGTTGCGGTTTTTGTTATTGCGATGGCTGTTGTTTTGTATCATTGAGATGGTGGTTAGATTTTAATTTAAAAGTTGACTCTTCCGGTTCAATAAAAACCTTCCTTACCTTTTTGATTGGCACATATTAATAAAACAAATTTTTGGATAGTTTTTGGAGTTCAGAAAAAAATAATTACAATCAAGTTTAAATACAGTACCTTCTAATTTCTAAATACTTTTTAAAACAGTATTTATTACAAAAATATTTCAAACCGTAGTAACGAACAAGTTGAACTGTTCCAGCCGGTACAAATACGCAGCAGTATGAAAAACAATAAACCAAGTAACAACGCACAACAATGTACCGCTGTTTTTCAAGATGAAAAAGTGGAATTTTTCCTTAAAATACGCCGGCATTTGTAAACATTGGCAAACGACAGTGCGCCGGTATGATTATTCCATGGCAAAACAGCCCCCAACGAACTGATAATTGATGGTACCCGTGCTGCCATGCGGTTAAGCCAAATGAACACCGCACAGCTGTTGCATGAACGCGGCCGCACGCGCGTTTGGTGGGGACTCGATCGTTCGAACTCTTCGATCGTGTTGCTGTTGGCGTTGAACGCGATCGACTGCGCTGCGAAAGACGCGAAAGGCTTCCGTTTTCTTCAACAGGTTTGTGACCTTTCACGGTTCAAGTGATGTCGCTTGGAGCGCGTAGTTATCCGGTAGGTGGATAGGAGACACAAACAACTAAATGAAGTCTGTTTTGTGTTTGCTAACGTTGATTGTCAAACGTTGTAGATTTTCATTTCATTTCATTAGGTTCTCTTAAGTTTTACTTGATGATGCTGCAACGATATTATTCTATTTTTGGTAAATAAAATCAGGTGACGGATTAAAATATTACAATTGAAAAATATACTGCCTTGATCGCCTGATATCGGTGTGCAGAAATGTGAAACATCTGTAGCATAAGGTACCAGCAGCGTAACTGGTGCAAGAAGAAGCAAGATCACTTGGCCTAGGTAGCCGCTCATGCTTGCGTGTAGGTGTGGAATACGCGATCATACGTACCGTCTGCTGTGTACGTGCTTTTACGCGTACGCGGCATTGTGTGGAACTGGAATTGCCGGTCCCACTCCGACCAACGATCGATGCTCGGGCGGCCCAGAATTCATTCGTGAAACGACCGTCGTGAGCGCCACTTGTGCGAGTGCGAGTGTGGAACGCGACGCGTGCAGTGCCGTAGTAAGGGTTTCGGTTTTGTTTGTTTCCGTCCGGAAAGATAGTGCCGCTTCAAGGCGTTATTTGTACTGGCTAAAGCCGCCTGTCAACAGAAACGCATATTTAAGATTTATCTGGGCGAATGGTCACCAGAAATATTACCAGTGGCAGCCAGATTTACCCGTGCAAAGGTGAGACAAAACGCACAGTTACGGGCTGGTGTTTCGCAGCAAGTGCCGGTTAGGTAGCGTGGCGTATACAAGTGAGCGTTGTAAACACCGTTGGGAATGGCCTACTTGATGACCCACCAACGGCAACCGGAGCCATAATCAGAATATAAATAAGCGAAACTGTCAAAATATTTGACAAGTGCACGCAAGGTGTAGTGCAAGTGTGTTGGTGTAAAGATATTCTGGAGTTCGCGGTTTAGGTTTGCCTGAAATTGGCAGCATACATCAATTCCTGCAAATGTGAATCCTTTTTCTATGGTGAAACAGTGACAGAAGGTAGTGTTCTTTACGGTTTTGTGTGTTTTGATTAGCAACGGAACATCTGTCATTGGCGGCGAGAATATTCGTTTGCGTGCATTACCGAACCATCATTTAACTGAACCGGCTACAAAATGATAGATCCCAGCAGAAAGAAGCGTCCTGGGTAAGCATATTTGCAGCTTTTACTTGCAATCGAATACACTAAGCGTGTACCTTTGGAGGAATCATCGTGTAGATCGAATTATGGAGATGATCTTCGGCTGAATCTGTGATGTTACTAGGTGTGAAGGAATTTATGGGGCTGAGATGTTAACTGCAACCGAATTCCTGTGTTATCTCTACTTTAGTCTTTATAGCTAATAATTGAAACAATTGTCTCCTCGAGAAATGACCTACGTTGCAGTCTGTATTGTAAAGCTGAACTATAGGTGCAACAGTTGTTATTCGCCTTGTAAGGCTTCGTTTTATATCTTCGTTAGCCTTGGTTTAACTTAAATGCTCGATTGTTCTTACACAGCCACAGGGATCAGGCTAAATATTTGTTTGTTTGTTTTGCAGTATGGATGGCAAGAAGTAACAATAATTATATGAAACAATCAAAATAATTATTAGCTGTAATATAATTATTAATTTTTAGAGTTTAGAGTAACAGTAATTAAATTTTTAGTGTTTCTCTTCTTTTGTTGTTAAATATTATTATAATTGGACGAGATGTAGACAGTCAAAAAAATATGTTAATAGGAAGTATTAAATTAACAACATCTAATTTTAAATAACATTAAATCAAGCAACAACAAAAAACTTTCGAATTTAATTGAATCAGGCTAAATGAAAATATTGCTGATAAAATTGATTATGCAATTTTGTAAAAACAATCTGCCGTGTAATTCACATTACTAATTGCACATTAATTTCTCAATTATTGATAATGAAAAAAAACCGGCAATGACACTAAAGGACGATAATTGAAATGTAGATCATCTAGTGCGCATCGTAAGTATAGCCCCGCCAGACACAAGTGCGCCCTTGATAATCACTTCCAACGAAGCATTACTCAACACCAAGCTCTACGAAAGGGCGATCGCGATAGGGGTAGGATATATGCAAAGCGTAACTCGAACAAAACTTTCATCGGCACCCGCTCCGCTCAACAATGGATCGCCCTAAGATGAGACGGTGTTGATAAGGATTTCCCATACGCCGAACATGCTTTGTTACATATTCACGTGGACGTCCGCGTAGACGGTGTGCCAGCGAGGCTGTAATTGATTCGATCAAACAAGAGTTTTTGTCTCGTTTACTGTGATATGGAGTTACAGTTTAGCCAGTGCTGTGAGAGTTTCAAAGTACTGCAGCAGGCGGATAATAATTGCCCGAGCAATCCGTGATGGTATGCCGCATATTAGCAGCCATATTGTTACCGATGTGCATATTTTGCATCCGGGAAGAGCGGCGAAAGAGAGAGAACGCCATCTTACGGTAAATCACGTCCCGGTTCGTAGTAATTTATGGGAAGATCCCCCGCGTTAAAGCGCACACCAAACGGCGAGTTACATCCCCGGGAGTCACACGGGAACGTGTACGGAGTTGATGATCAAATTTAAACCGTAGTCATCTCTCTGACAAATCTTGATTGACGGTTATTCACCGCGCAGATGAGGGACGGAATTCGTCGTGGAATGTCGAAATGTCATTCGTACAATTAAATCGTAAGTTCTCCTTGGTGGACCTTTTGACCTTCTGCGCGGCCAACAGTCGCGGTAGGTTATAGTTTTCCAATTAGCACCATCCATCTACTGCTGCCGTGCACCTTCGGGTCCAGTCTTTGAACGTGTTAATTGTGGAGTGTCTTACACCTCCCCACCTGGAGCTATAACTCAGCGCAGACGGAAAAGAAGTGAAAGGGCATACGGACGACGCCTAATGAAAGAAGGAAATCGTTCGAGCACCAAATGAAAATGGAAACGGGAAATGGTAATCTGAGCGAATAAGTGAAGAACCTAATCGATTGATAGAGTAACTTAGCGTGAACAGCACGAGAAGCAGTAGCCAGAGGGAAGAACGAACAGAAAAGGTCCCTAGAATGTCAGTTGCCTTAAGAAATCCACCGGTACGCTTTCTGAATCATTAAACAGCAATTAAGTTTTTTTCTCTCTCTCTTTCGCTATTTTTTCGCTTTTCCTTTTCCCTGCCGGTTATCGGGGGTTGTTGCTTTCCATCCATGGGTGGCCAGTTTGGAGGTAATCCATTCAGCGGCAGTTCGCGCCAGTGTTCGCGGGGATCATTAATCCATTGTTTTATCCGCCGGGAGTGTTTTTTTGCTTTATTTGGGCACGAATTCTTCGGTCGACGAGGGAATTTCGGGCATTTCTAAATGGTGCGTAAAGGACACACGTCTGGAGCGTAATACGAACACGATTGGAAGCTTTGTACATTGTTTCTCTCCTTTGTAGCTCTTCTTTCTTCGGAACGATTTGGGGTTTTTGTTTGGTTTATTCATAATTTCGCATTATCCTAATTCTTTGTGCATTAAGTTTTGGAAAGTGTTGCAAGGATTTGTCTTGCGTAACACGAAAAGCACCCCAAACGGGTCACTTGAAAACGCTGCTGTCAAGATGCTGCCCGTCGATGCGGAACGGATTTGTAGAGTGAAATTGAGATTTATTAATAATTAGTGCGGGAAACTTTTGTTCGCTGAGCCATCCAGGGCGTACACTTAATCCTCATCTGACAATATACAACAGAGATTGTGTTTTTTTCATTTTGAATAGCCAAGTGAACAACAAGAGCTTAGCTGGAGCTTTCAGTGTGAAATGCTTTAGCTTCACGAAAGGTTTTTAAACAGAAGGTTTCTGGAATCGATGCTCCTACAGTAGGTTAGACAAACATTGCTGCTGGGTAAGGAAATTAGAAAGAAGACAGCTTTAAACATACGATTGCTGCTGCAACACTCAATCTCAAATGAAAGCTCTTTTTTATGACGTCCCTTTTGCCGTGGCAGCGTCTTCGATCAACGTCAACGCAAGGTGAGAGTTCCGCTCCTGCCAAAAGGGCATTGAGATTGGCCGCGTACTCGGATCGGATCGCTACAAGCTCGATTGGAGTGTGGCGGAAACGAAAATCACTTAACCGGATTAAATTGCGCCCTTTTACACTGGCCCCACCAACACCAACATCGTAAGCTTTGCCGGGTTACACAAAGCACCGAGAGGTAATAAAAACAAAAAGTCGACGTAAAAGTCAAACGGAGACGTCTGTGTCCCGCACACTTTTCGGGTACTTGGGCGGCCGGTGGGCGTGTTGGTATGAACATTTTGTGAATCATAAAAATGCGTTCGTGTAGCTTTAGTGTGGCTGGGTAGTGGAACCGGCCCGCGAGGGTCCGATGTGAATATTCATTGGCTGCGATGGTGCGAAGGGAAAACCCTTGCAGATGTATTAATTTGTTAAGTGAACCATCGTGTGCGGAAGGAGGAGGGTTTGTTTGGACTTTAGCGGGAGCGGGCGAAGCTCATGCTTTGTAAATCAATCAAAAGCACATGGCCCATGGGTTGGATGTTTTTGTTTTGTGTGTCTGTAGGAATTGTAAAGTGTTTACAGTGGCAAGGGAAAGCTGACGATGTGAGAGATAATGTGCTGTGGTGCAAGAGTGCACAATTCGTCTAACCAGCACATGTGGGATCAATAGGCACATATTATGCTTCTCAAACGTCTGGTGCAATATTCGAACGTTCGAGACTGGCCTTCCAGATGATGGAGCCTTGAAAGCTTTCGACTCGTGAGCTTTTTGTATGTTAAGAATACAGTCCGAGTTACGCGAGACTCGAGATACGCGAATCCGTATTACGTGAATCTCAAAATTTTGACTGTTCGTGTAATGTTGTATGTGATATTCAATTTTTATGTGTCAAATTTCAAATTTTCCCAAAAATACGTTACATCGGTAAAATTATAAACATGAATTTTGGCAACTAATTGCTCTAATTGACGAAATAAGCGTAAAAATTTCAATTAATAATGTGATTCCTTATGTTAAAAGAAGAAATCGACTCCTGAATACTAAACACAAATTCGAGTTACAATTTCTCTGGCACGCATTATTCGCCTAACTCGGCAAAATACTGTACAGCATAACGAGAAAAAAAGCAACGAGCAAATCAAAGTATTACAAAATTGCCCTCTGTATCGAGCAAAACCTTGCGTTACAAGTTCCTGGGTTCTATGAATTGGAGTTCTTGACGATCA
The DNA here is from genome assembly GCF_943734755.1 of Anopheles moucheti. Taxonomy (NCBI): domain Eukaryota; kingdom Metazoa; phylum Arthropoda; class Insecta; order Diptera; family Culicidae; genus Anopheles; species Anopheles moucheti. The sequence goes on from NC_069141.1 coordinate 51,661,286, forward strand.
GTGCCGAATCATTCGATTGAAGAAACTTTGGCCTGAAGGTGTTCAAGTCAGTGCTTTCAGAGAACCAATCGTTGAAGTAGACATTAAATTCATCGAACAATTTCTTCGAATCCCCGGTAAACTTGTTGAATTACTGGGAGACAGAAGACCAATCCTCAATTTTCCGTCATTCTAAAGGCGTTGAAAGCGTGATATAATGTTTCATCATTTATGCTTTTCGTCAATATTTGGACAACAACAACAACTTTTTCAACTTATTAGGTTGATTAACTAATTATATTCATTTTGTATAAGCATTTTAAATCTCATGCTTATAGAAATCGTATGAAAAAAACCCTCTCGCATATTTAAGTTTTTGTATCAAGACTGATACGCTGGAATGTTTTAAACTCCATTTAAGAGGGCTAACAGTATCTTTACTACAAAAAATAGTTTGTTTTGTACAAATTTTGAAGAAACCATAGGAGTAAAATACATATATGTATATTACGGTCAAGATCTCTTTGAAAGAACAGAAGCCCAATAATGTCTCATAACACCGTTTGTGCTTGTTTGTGATATATTTGCGTTATGTTTGTAATGTAGATAAATTTCTCTAAGTTCAAACTTCTTAAATTCAATGAACAAAAGACTGTTATCAACTCTATCAACATTTTAGCATCGATTTTCTGTACATTGTTCTTCAATATTATATTTACAACATTTACAACATTATCACACAAAAACTAGGACATTCTACCGTAATTATGCTGTTCATATCTAGTACTCTATGGGCCTTCCTACCTTCCCTAAGTTCCCGTATCCACTGAACTGATTAATCAACAAAACCCGACAGCAAGTAAATGGTGGACATTGTAAGCATGGTACCGGTAGGCAAAAAAGAAAACAATAGGCACACACTTTCCGCGTTACGGTGGGAGAAAAGCAATGAGGTGGCGCGTTTGCTTGTGCCGCCCAGTCGTCGTCCATCACTCGTGGGACGACTTCGACGATAGTAATAAAGCGGCTTGCATAACACTGTTTACCACAGCTGAATGGAAGCCGCAATCAGTACGTGGCCGAATTAATTGTCATTGTCACCAGTCGAACCGAGTCAACCTTTTACCGGCGGTTCCCAATTCCGTCCCTTCCCTTTCATGGCACCGATCGGTCTTTGTTGGCTGATAATGGACATTGGAGGTGGGTAGCTTCCTTTCCTTCACCTGTGAAGTCGTTCCGGCCGTACCATAATGACCACATGCTAATAAGCACTTTCGTCTATCAGTTGTAGTTAATTTTTAATCGTTATCCAGGCTCTAGCTAAACGAACGAAATCGAGTGTTTGAATGGTTCTACCTAATGCAGGTGGAGGTATGATTGGAACTAGAGATGTGCGCGCTAAGTAAGAGTAAGTGAGTGAGTTGAAACCTTCGGGAGAGTGAATGAGTATAAATAAGCACGAAGAGTTTTTATGACTCCTTTAACCACTCTTTTGCGTTTATACTCACTCTCACTCTCTGTGCCGACTAGAAACTCACTCACGAGTGGGTAAAACTGTCTTATCACTTCTTAGATTATAATCACTCTATAAGAGTGAGTGAAAGAGTATTATCACTCTTTTGAGATTATAATCTGTTGTTTCTCTTGTTGGATTGTATACATTGAGTAAAACAGGAAGAGTGTAAAAGAGAGTGACAGTGTTTTATAATTCATTTTGAATTCAAATCAGTGAATAGGAATGAGTAAAAGTGTTTTATCACTCTTTGTGGATTTAAATAATGCTGTAAGTATATTAAAACTGAATAAATAATAATGTATCACACCTACAGAATTATTTCAATCCAAAAGGAGTGATAAAACAGTTAAACAGTTGAGTTATAAAACTCACTCTTACAGAGTGATTATAATCTAAAGAGTGATAAAACAGTTTTACTAACTCGTGAGTGAGTTTCTAGTCGACACAGAGAGTGAGTGAGTATAAACGCAAAAGAGTGGTAAACACATTGATGCAGTGTAATACTTTTTAATGAATCTCAAAAGAGTGAGTAAAGGTTTCAAAACTTTCAACCCACTCTTCGACTCTGATTCAAATCATTGAAAAGAGAGATTATTCTCATCTCTAATTGGAACACAAGCCATTAATGAATGAAAAAAAAACTTCCATCTTTTTGAACCAACTTCTTGCTTTTTGTGAGTGTTTGTGTGTAACTGTACGCCCTTCAAGCGCTTGCCATCGGAGGAAAAAAAAACAAACGCACTCGGTACATGATTACTGGCCAGCCACAAATCATTACGGAGTCTCTCACTTCAACGTTCTGACGCTTGAACCTTGGACCCACATGGAGGAGGACCACTGGATCTTGAGGAGATGTAATATACAGCAAAACCGTATGGGGGAAACCCACAAAACGACACACACACACACACACACATGCTTTAAATAGTTTTTCCCACTCTTCACAACTTCAGGCCGCCCTGTGGTCAGTCGATTTGTAATTCTTCGACCAGCAATAATAAATTTGTAGCATTAGCCGGTTTCGTCAAGCGATCTTTTTCTTTGTACCTTCTTCTTCTTCTCCCCCCTCAAACCTATGTTCCTTTCTTCCGGGTCATGCTCGGGTGGTTTGTGGCCACCCCAACCAAGCACCCAAAACGCACGGCCACGAACCACGAAGTACGGCGGCAAGTACGCCCACGGAACCGGTTTTTCGCACAATGACTGGGCGCTCTTTTATCTTGGGCCCGAAAATAGAACTTCCTTGAGGCTTCATTTGATTGGGCGAACATCGGGTTGGTTTGGCACGATTAGCACCTCTTGGGGGGGAAGTAAAGCGATTAATTGCCGTGAAGTCGAATATTCATAACTTTCACTGAATGGTAGGTAAGTTTTATGGTTTCGCAAAAACAAATTGCGTTCGGTTGGCGATAGCACGACAATTAGCAAGTCTTTGTGTGGTAATATGTTTATTAAATTTATCGAGGGAATGTTTTTGATTGATTTGATAATAGCCCTAGCAAATAATTACCTTTTTTTGGCGTTCTGTTCGGCCATGCTTGATGTTCTCTTTTAGGGATAAATATTGTTTTTTTCATTCTCGATTTATTTCTTCCTATTTCTGCATCAATCCAATCTTAATAAGCAGCATTTTTTTAAATTACCCCAAAGGCAAAAAAAACCCCAAAGAATGCTTATAATAAACCGTCTGTCAAGTTAGTAACGCCATCGAGGACTAATAAAAGAAAGCCTTCGGCGCGTCTCCCGCTGACAGCTAGGACAGTAGTTTCCGGTTGCGTGAAATACACCACCGGCCATTCACTTACTCACTCACTCCTGGCTCTGCAAGGCAGCATGGTGTTTCAGGCGGCAGGCTCATCACGATTGACGCGCAATGACACCGTCCAAACACCCGCAATGCGCCAAGGTCAGTTACACGGTGGGCATCAACACGGTGCCGAACCGTCCGATGCGCCTCCACGGTGACAATTGAATCAGCATCTGGTTTAGTGTCATTCGCCGTTTGCCGCTACCTTTCGCAGCAGCCTGGCTGCATTGCCGTACCCTCCGGCCAGCCAGCAGCCAGAACCTAGCGCAGCGCGAGGGGAACAAAGGCCGCACGAAGCGCGTGAAATTTAATAAAGTTTATGAGCCCCCAAGGAACTGCAGCAGTGGATGCCCGATGCCATTTAAGGAGCGACGGATCGGGTAAGCGAAACGGTTTGTAATCGTACCATGCCGGAAGGGAACAACCATCGCTTTTAGCCTGACAATGGGTCGATGGCTGTATCGCGGCTGGTCTTCCCGGAGCCGGAACTTTTGGCCGAACGCAAAACGGGCTGCCTAACCGGCGAACACAAAAAAGAATGATTGGCAAATGTTGACGGTAATGTTGCCGTATTTTGTGTGTGAGGTGGGGGCGTATGGTTCTTTTTTCCTCTCCCTCCCTATATTTTTGCCATTTTCAAACTTCCGCGAACTCGTCGGCATTGGAAGCCTCAGGTGATGTAGTGAAAGTTTTCCGTTATGTTTGCTACAAATTGAGATGGGTTTAAGTTCACCTCGGTTTTGGGGTTGTTTTTCTTTTTCCTTTTTGGTTGCTTGCATCCAAGCGGAAAGGTGAGTTCGGAGTGTTTCGGACTTAATTTAATATTTATTTTATGACCTTAAGCATAGTGCATGTTCAAGATTCCACCAGTTGTGCAAACAATCGTCTTTTGATATAATTTTTGCAGCGGGACAAATTATGCGGAACCTATTTCCTGGAATGGTTTCTTTATTGCAGATGAGTAAATCATTTGACCTGGGCTTACGAGTGTAAATTTCGTTTAAGAGCGGGGAATATGGGCATTATGGAACTTTAAATTACGATTTCAGGATACGGCTTTTCCCGAGTTACGCTAATAATGCGTGCCAGGGAGATTCGCGTCACTCGAATTCCCATCCATTCCGTTTATATTAAGTATTCAGTATTCGTATTACAAAAATCCACATTCAAAATTACACGAACTGATAAATTTTTGAGTTTCGCGTATCGCGAATTCGCGTAACTCGAGTGTCGCGTAACTTAGGAAATGATTGTACTCATCTGATACAAATCAACGTTGGTTAAATTCCTTAATTTAAATTATTGATTATAGTTTTTTTAAAAGTTCAAATCTTTCGAATACTTTCAACATGTTTCAATGTTTTGCTAGATCGGTTGAGTATTTGTTGAGATAAATCTCTTGGAATAGATGTCTGAAGTATTTCGAGTATAAAATGAAAGCCAGAAATGGCACGCCTAGACCCATTGAGGCTTTTGGGCCGATAAAGAAGAAGAAGAAGACTATTCGGATATAAAGGACTAGATGACTATTCGAACAACATTTAGGATTAGATGACAATAGTAAGCTCTGCCCCATCAGATGGTAGAAGGGTTCTATTCAGATTGCTATTTTAGACGATATTTAATCTTCGAGATACATACATAATAAAAGCATTTAAGATACATTTAGGGAGCTCACTATTTTAAATTACCACAAAAGCTGAGCATGAGATTGAAATTTATATTTTTTTTAGTTTTATTATATTTCGTACGTTTGTCTGACAATATGCTGCATCGACGATTCTTAAAACTAAGAGAATAAAACTATGTGAAAAAACTGAAACTAAACTTATGCTAATTAGAATTAAAAGTAGAAAACTACAATCCAATTTAACTTTATGCTTTATACATCCTCACAACAGAAAGAAAAAGAGTAGTAAAATAAAAAGAGGAAAAAGTAGAAAAAGGAAATATTACAGAATAGGTCGAAAACGATTACGATAGGACGACAGAGTGTGGTTGAAATCGAAGCAATTAAACAGGAATGTTTAGAAGAGGGCGAGTACGGAGAGACCAACGCGGGGCAAAGCAATCGCAGACAGTAAACCGGGAATGGCCATAGAATCTTATATCAGTGCAGCAATAATAGCAGATTGAGCTAATGGTCGGTGATTTCCAAAATTTTTCAGACCCAAAGCACGGTATCAAGCCAGAGAATAGTACACCAGAGTATTCGCTCGAAGCAAACCTTGTGAAGGACCTCTGACACTTTCCAAGCGATTGATGTAAAAACTTGTTAAGGGACACCAGATTGTTGAGCAGTAATCTAGTCTCGACCTAACCAACGAGCAGAAGAGCCTTCTGATGCACAATGCCTACTCCGTCAAGCCATATGGCGAGGTCCTTGATTAGAGTAGCTAGAGACCCTGGGGCATTGACAAGCTGGAATAGGATAGGAATAGGAATATAAGATACCTTTAACGTGTAAATGATATATCATTACGTTTTTCCCTACATTGGTCAATTAAAAACAAACCAGGAGGAAAAACGATCTATAATTTCTTGGAGAGTCGAACAATCCTCAGAGTAAGACACTGGGAGAAACATTTTTTGATCATCGGCGTAGAACAAAAAAACAGTCGAAATGTAACATTGTACACACATTGTTGATGAACAGAACAAACAGCAAAGGACTAAGGATACTTCCTTGGGGTTCACCTGCGCCGGAGAAAAAGGTCTTTATGTTTGACAGGTTATGAACGATCGCAGAGAAAGGCTCAGAGCAAAAATATAAGGGTTTTATTTATATGGAATGCAATCGAATGCGAACTTGAAGTCGGTGTAATCGGCATCGACTTGTGGGAAAGTATCTAATCGTGTGTAGATCTATGAGGCGTAACTCATAACGTTGGAGGTTGCGAAAGAATTCGTGTTCCCAAGGGATGACTAAAGGGAACACACAATTTATTAAGAAAGAATGGTGTATGATCTCATGTGCGCAATTCCGCGGTGAGACGATTATACCCCTTTAAACTCATTATGGAGCTTAATTTATTTGTTGTAATTTGTAGTTTGTTTAAACCTCCTTTAAATTATCTCGTTCAAACTATTTTAAAAGAATCTGAGTGTTAAGATTCTTTGCCTAAAAAGTCAGAGTACCGTATTTTAGCTTGTATAACGACCCCCCGTGTGTATCGACCCCCTAGATGAATTATCCTTGATTTTTGGAAAAAAAGATTTTATTTCTTTTTTTTTTAAACAATTGGAACAATTTTATTGTTACATTTAATTTCGAACATTACAATTCATAATACTCTTTCATATCGTCCTCACTGGTGTTTTTAAACATATTTTCATTGTCATTATCCCCGTCACCACTATCTTCATAAATTGCATAATCCTCAGTCCCATCAAGATTGTTACTGATTTCGCATATTTGAAAGGATTTGACGACAATCGCTTCGATGACTCCTGACTATGCAGTAATGACTCATTGTCAAATCGGTGGAATGGTGGATTTTTCTTATTCTTCCTTATCATACCCTTAAACGGTTGTGGTTGAAGCTGACTGGTTAGACCTTCAGGATTGACTTCCAGAAACGTTTTGCTTTGAGGAACAATATGTTTAACTTCTGCTGGTAGATGACCTCTCAATGCATTCAGTACTAGCATTGCTGATTTTTCATAAGAGCTCCAGGTCTCTTGTTCCAAACAGTTTTTAAACCACAGATTCATCCTTGTCTTATCCATCCATCCTTTTATTTCAACAAAACGTCCTTTAATCCATAAAGCTTGAACGGAAAAGTTACTACCCTTGTATAACGACCCCCTTAATTGGTCATTTTTGACCTAAAAGGGGGTCGTTATACACGCTAAAATACGGTGCTTCAAATAATTTGAACGAAATACGAAATATGAACGAAACATATAACAAGCTTCTTTTAATCAAATTTTAAATCATTTATTTATTTAAAGCTCCATAATTAAGAGTTCAATCAAACTAAACAAGTTAAGAATTTAATCTGATGCTACATTTAAGGTCCGTTTGTACCATCTTGAGTTTACAACTTTTGTTTAAGACTTGTTTGTTAAGTTTTAATTGGGGCTGGATTGAGCAAGAGTTTTCGAAGTTAGTAGTTAAAGTTATTTAATTCTCATAACCCTGTGACATTGCAAACAAAGAACTGTCGACCGGCCACAATCTGCCTCCTTTTGTTAGGTATAGACTTTTATTGGATGTCAGTCCTTTGCAACAGGAAAATATCTCGATGGAATTTTGTATCGACTCTGACGTGTCCGATCCGAAGACACCCTCACTAAACCTGCGGACTTTGAAATATTTTCAAATATTGATGTCTAAATTCTCTTAAATATTTTTTTTGTACTTGACTATAACTTCAGAGAGTCCTAAAGCACATAGAGAGTCCTGGAATTTCACAATAATTCTACTGACGTCAATGTAAAGGAATGCTTTTGTGTTGGATATTGCTGATAAAAGTAATGCAGATGAAAGACAAATGGAGCATTACCACTTCTCAAGAGTAAAACAAATTTCTCACCTTCATACAACGGCACCCCGATGGAGTTGTGAGAAATCAGCGTTTAATCCCGTACTGTTTGCGTCAATTACAGCTAAATCATTCAATTAAGAAGAATTATTGATCGATTGTGCTCCAACCCTTATTTGCGTTCGGTTGTCGTCCCTGCACCTCAAGGTCAGCAGGGTAGGTCGCCCCACGCAGTACACTTGCTGCAGTTCTTCTGGTTCTCGGACTCCTCCGACCAGAAGCGGTTGGGATCGTTATGCAGATTCGAGCAAGTGTAACGTGTGTGGTGTGTGTCCACCGTGGGGAAGTGATTGACGTGCGACTCGCGGTTGCAACTCGCGTTTGGGGCACCATTTTCGTTCGGAACTGCGTAGTGGGTGATTTGAATTTCGAACGGCACGGACGTCAGCATTCTGGCCGCGGGTAGCCCGACGCTGTGTGGGCGTGAACCAGTGTGCTCTACCGGCGATGAAGGGGCTTGGAATCAACGGACTTTTGTCAGGCGGATATAGCAGTTTCGAAGGAATCGTAGCCCCCGGGGGGGCGTGTGAAGCGATGAGTCGATGTCACGTGTCGGCTTAGTGCCCGGGTACGGTCGTGCTCATTTGTCATAAGTAGTAGCACACAAAAAAGGGGCACACAGTGTGTTATAAAGGTGAAACTAACAGGCAGCGATAATAGCATCACTCTCCTCACAATGTCCACCCATTAGACAGTTCTCCGTCACGAGTCTCACGAGCGTGGTACTAGTAGTACTAATGGGAAGCCGTTTTTATTTTGCCAAATTCTGCACCTTCCCGGGAAAGCCCAGACTCTTCGCACTTGGCGCTAATGCGGTACTTCCTGATCGTGATCCCGCTCGTGTGATTGCGGCTCAGGCTTAGCAGGCTGCGCTAAACGAGGTGCTGCTTCCGGAGCTCGTGACAGATGGCACGCTATCCTGCACGGGGGGTATTCCCTGTATTCCACGAATTAACGTCCCGTAAATAACGGAAATCGCGGCCTAACTAATGCCACAACACGCGGGGGTGGCAATCAATTGGATTTAATTGCCGCTTCCCGTGGTTGTTTGGGCTACACGTTGGACAAGGGGCTTTTGCTTTTAGCCGGCACCTGTGTCACCTGATGGCAGGTGGATCGGCACGATTCATCGAATGTCTCATAGCACACAACACACAATATCGTCCAGCTCTGGTGCCGCTTCTGCCGATCGGAATTTGTAAAGAAATGTTTCATGCGCCAGCGAGCGATTACGAGCGACAACTCTTTGATGAGTGAGTGAAACGTTTCTGCTCAGATTTCTTCACAACACGTGACCCCGGAACGTGGCGCACTACGCAGCGATTTAAATGCATTTAAAGCGTTGATTAGGGCTGGTGTGCGGCGCATCCGAGATGAGGTTGCGGTTTTGCGATGAATTCTGGTTTTCAATTTAGAAATCGCAGCGCTCACTATGCAACGGCAACGGCGTTTCATCAGTGAGTTTAAAAGCTCATTTTTCAATTCGACAACGCTCCATTCATAGTTCCCACTTTGAATTGATTTGCTGGCAATACCTAACCTCTTTTGTTGTTTTTTTTCAGCTGTCACTATAGAATATTACTTTTTTTTTTAATAAAGTCCCTCTCCTGTACTACTGAACGAACCTGCTAACGAACCTGAAGGTAATATGCTTATCACTGGTACGAGATGCAACACTATCAACCTTGGCTCATCAGAGACGATGTGCCAGGCTGTTCATGTTTCTGATGATGATTATATTTTTGTACTCCTATTGTTGCCATACCGAAACCTATTAGCGCGGGACAATGTTCGTGAACGATGGCTCACCGCGGCCAGCGAGTGCGATAAGAGGCCAACCACACTCATCCACTGCAAAATGGGGTGCTATAGCTATTTAAATTAACCGGCTTATGGTCTTAAATCACGCACCACAAATGGGTTTATTTGTTGTGGGTTGTTTTTTTGTGTGTCTTGCTGAGTTGCACAGCGTTTTTTTGTCTATTGGACATGGACGGCCCTTCGACACCATTTTCGTGAGATAGTCATCTTAACAAATGATTAGGCTCGTTAAACACCTTGGCTTGGGTGGTTGTTGGTGTGCGATACATGTGTCTGGTTGGTCAATTTGATGGCACGTTACTTTAATCGACGTTTTTGGAACGTTCTTGAAGTTCCTGTACTACTATATTTGGAAGGGGGCCTGTTGCAGTCAGGTTGCGTGTCATTGTATTGTTTGTAAAGGCTCCCACTACACACTCCACATCAGTGGCTTTTGTTGTGTTGAATAATGTATTCTTTAATTTTATTACGTACAATATAGCAACAATTATTAGTCGAGTTCCGTTTACGATAGATATATCTCAGTGTCATGACCTGTTTACTTACCTCCACCCATGCTATTAGAACTACCCGCAATCTCGCCATCCTGCACCCGGTTCCTGCTTTGACACGCAATGATGGATGCCTAGACAAATTAGAGTGATGAATTCCGGTGCAAAATTTACATAATCTCGCAACTCGCTAACCACACGATAGGACCCTATTACAGCACACCTGTTGCCATTTGAACTTATATTTCAGCGGGGGGGTTTCTTTTCGCATATTTCCCACCGCGTGCTCTGCCCCACGCCGGTTGAGAACATGTTTTATTCATTTCTCTACTGCCCGAGTCGAGGTGTGTTGTGCGATTCTCGAAGTCGTTGATTATTATCATCGTCTCAGCGCCGGTAGTGTGCCCATTGCGCTTCTTCGATGCACATCCCTCCGCCCGTGAGGGTTGTGAGCTCATGGCTAATGAGGATGGGTGAAAAGTCCCCAAGCAACGGCGCGTGGGCCAGATTGAGGCGGGCTTTTTCCTTTTCCCTTTTACGAAACCGTGCAAACCGATTCGCTCGCATCTGGTCTTAACGAGCCGGGTCGTAAAAACCTGTTCGTAGGTTACAGCGCTTTCGTTTTCTACTCGTCCGTTCCGCTGTGCGAAGAGATAATGAAATAGGTGGCTTAATGACTGGGTGCCGACGGAACTTTCCTCAGTTTGCAATGCGTGTGTAGGCATAGAATGAACGTGGTGTGAACGTGCTGAAAACGGTTGAAAACATTTGCATGGACTTTGGCCGATAAAAGTTTAGAAAGTTCTAAATAGGGCGCACATGGCAGCCAGATAGTGAGAAAATTAATAGTTATGTGACTTTATGCTTGTGTTTCGACGTAATTATCTAGTTTGATGGAACATGTCCAAGCTTAAAATTCATTGTTGTGATAAAAAGGACGAGAATGTTCAATATTAAATTGTTGCGTGTTTCAGATTTCGTTGTATCAGTGACAATGTAAATTAATTGCTCTCAGGTGTTGTTTCATTTTTTCTAGGTACTAGGTTTCTAGGTAGGTGATTTTGTTTTTTTATATTGTTCAAGAACGGTCAGGCCGTATTGCTTTATGTGTGCTTTATGCTCTTTGATACATTACAAACACAAATTTCAAAAGGAAATTTATAAAAAAAAACACCCCAAGGGATCAATTTTTACCCCCGTTCATTTACCGATTTTTTTACTTAAAGTATCCGTTAAGCACATCGTACTACTGTAAAATTGACTGTTTAGCTTACACTCAATTACACTGTACACTGTATTTCGTTTAAATGGATCGATGGATATTTTATTTGAAGCCAATAGCCTGTTTAGTTGGTTATCAAAATCAAGCAAATAAGAGCATGAATGACTGGATTATATCTTATCTGATCATGATATTAAATCCCAATATCATTGTCTACATTTGTTAACACTTGTTGTAGTCTACGATGCATGCAATTGATCATGTTATTTAAACTATTTGGTTCGATTTGGCCCGTTCTGATCGTATAGCCCCTGGGAATTGCTGGGCGAATTCGTTGTTTTGTGTATTTTTAAACACATTTTGTTTAAAATTCTTCAGTCACTGTCAGTCGATTCATAAAAGTAAGTTTATTTTTCGTCACTGAATAACATTATTGCGCAGTCTTCTTGGACAAAATACTGATCGTATAACCTTGAACTGTACAATGGCTGATATTTTGAGGCATATCAATAAATTATAAACAAAATACAAACCATCACATTTCAAAACAAGTTGTTGACTTGAAATACGAAATAGTCTCGTAAGTTCTTTCATCGCAAAACAGTACTTGCCTGTAGTTGTCATTTAAACGGAGTATCCGGTAATCCCAATTATGGAAATTGCAGTAATTGATTAACTATTTACAATGATCGACATTATTTGGAAACTGTGCATTTAATAGAAAAGTGGTGTCAAATGTTGCTACTACTAGCACGTGTAAATGTTCTTCCAGAGCAATGTTTTTCCAGAGCAAGGAAGCAGAGATTCTACTCGTTCCCAGCTCAAGCAACCGCTTGGACCTGTTACAAAGTGTAGTAAAGAGTGTGTGGGTATGCGGTATCTATGATAAAGTGGTACTTCTGATAAATGAAACCAAAATTATGAATGTTTTACAAAATATACATCCAATGTACAAAAAATGTTGCAGTGCGCTTCTTTTCCCATCCTGTTGGGATTTATCCGACACAAATGGCACTGCGTATATAAACAAATTTTTAGACTTAATTCTTAAATACCTCGCAACTGATAAGCAGTGTATAAAATGGGATGAAATTGGAAATTTTCTATTCAATAAGTATTAAATAAATGAAACTGCTCAATTTTAAATAAAATGGATAAAATATCCGAATAACGAATGAAAAAGTTGTCCGTTTTAGACCGCCGCCGTCCCGTAGTGCAGTAGTGATGGTACCGCATACGTTTATACTCGCCGGAGCGGATCGGAACGTATCGAGCAGCTCGAATAGTTCGGAAGCAAAATAATAGCTGCATGAATGGTTTAAAAGCATATTTATGTGCGGGTTTCTGTGTTTTTAGATTGAAAAAACTGGATTTGGGGTATTAAAATAGATTAAAAGCGTTTTTGGATAGCAAAGTACATGAAATGAAAATAAAATTGTTCGTTCAATGCGCGTGTAACTGAGCTGTCAAAATTTCTCACCGGAACGGAATGGAACAATTAACCAACCGCTCATTCTAGATATTGCCCTCATGACGTGCAGCTCCCACACGTCAGGAAAATATAAACATCTCGTCTAGCTTAATTTCATTGTTTTGAGTGTTTTCGGTTTTGCAGTTTTGATGTTGTGAATTAAAGTGCTTAAGGATTAGTTGTTAGCAATCTTCCATACATTCCTGCAACCACCAATTCCGTGTACACGCTTAGTAGTAGTTATTCGAAACCAGTGTTTGCCATTTGTTTGCTTGTCTGAAGAAGCACCACTCATCGCAATGGTGCCTGTTGTTAATTTTCCTCAGCAATGGTACGGTGTCGGTGTGGAGCACTAGTACGGCCGGAATCGATACGGTACTCGCCACCACCCTCGGCACGACGGTAACGCCCAAAACGTACAGTACCGGACAGCTACATCAAACGGGTCTCAGCCATCAGCCGAACGGAAACGGAAACAGTCACAACGGGGCCGTGCATCATCACCCGAACGTAGGCAACGGGACGGGGCTGAATCACGCGCACCTTCACCTCGGCAGCAACGGTAACAGCCACAGCGGAAGCATCGGCAACAACAGCACCCACAGTCTTACACCGCACGCCGGCCACGGCGCTCCCAGTTGGAACAACCGAACCAGTATTTGCAGCACGCACAACAAGGTAAGAGTGGCGGGCCGTAGAGTGCTAATATGTTACCCTGTTTTTCCCCCTTTTCGGCTTTTGAATCTGTTCCATTGCTGCCCGGTGAGTTCGTGTCGGCAGCGGGATGACGCATTTGCTACTAACGCTCGCCACCGTGTTTGGGTCACTTTTACGATCGCGTTGGGATCGTCGTGATCGTTCATCGAAATGTAAATATTTACCCCGGTACCCCGCGGTATACCGTTTGATACATGGAATTGCGATTGCAGTATTCCCCGGATTGCAAGTGGCCTGTTTCTGCTGGTAAGCTGCACACGGTGCTTCATAAATTAGAAATGCCGTTTTATTAACGGAGGGAAGATTTATTTACCGTTCAAGGGAACATCACTTAGAGGCTGTTGGGATGCGCCAATGTATGGATATTTTTGGACTCAAGTTCAAATAGGAAGATTAATATTGTTAGGAGATCACTTGTGCAGTTGAGTGTGATATTGAAGCATATAATTATGAAGCTTTTGATGAACAGTTTGGCCACTTATCACCTACTTTGTTGGAATTAGAATTCATTGATCGCTTGCCTGACGAGTGTTATGAGCACACTCAAACCAAAGGTTGATAGCAAGAGGTTGTTGGCCGACATGTCCCTGACCGTGCTGGCGTGCTGAGGAATGTTTTCGTCTAAACAACAGCAGGGAAAAAGAACCCTCCCACAGAGATGTTTAGTGGGAATGATTTATTGTTCTGTTCGGTGTGCCAGAACGCGTAGGACAAGCAGCTAAACCGTTTCTTGGGAAACGTGTCGTCTTAACACTTTCTTCCGCACACCAAAACCTTTAGTACACGCCGAAGCATAATCTGTATGTAACCATCACCACCTGTTGCGAGTCGATGCGATGCACTGATTGCAGTTGCATTCTCGCGCTCTAGAATAAATGCATGCAGGTGTGCGTTTGTGTGCGTATCGCTTATCGATGCTGCCACATCCTACCGCGAGCGGTGGTGGGGCAATCATTCTGAAAATGGGCTATGATCAACGGCCACGTGAGCTGGTTGAATGGCGGGTATGCTGGCGCGTGCGCTCACACACATACACTGCTGTGGCTGTGCGATCATCAATTTCCTTCCTTTTTGTGAGCGGATCGGGTGGGCGAAGGGGAAGACAGGACAGGGTAGGTGTGGTTCTCAGCATAAGACGGCTAAACCGGACACATGATAGTCTGTTCCGCGGGTTAGGTTACACTGGGGACTGGGTTTTGTAGTTTAGTATGTTAGTAGTGTGGCTGGTTTCGGTTCGGCTCTCGTGCCGCGCGCGCTCTCTCTTCGGCCGTATGCGTATGCGTGCTCGCTGCCAAATAAGCGCAACTCCTTCGTGTTTGCCTAGGGACGCCGTACGCCTTCAATAGACGGATAAACCTTGAACCGTCCGCAGGGACGATGGAATATTAATCTTTTTCAAAAACACACGCATCCAGCGGACACGAGTAGCGGCCGAATTGTGTACTTTTTTTTGTGATCGTCGGGCGCAACATTGATTTGGTTTTCGGTGTGTTACATTGACGAAAAGGAAGAGCATTGTTCGCGTGCAAACGAATTTAGCTGTGCGATCGATCGTACTACGTGGTGTGTTGTAACATGTGATTTTGTTGTAAAGCTGCAACGGTTGTTGCATTCGTGGGTTCGTGAAAAGTGTGCATTGTGTTGTATAAGCTGCTTGAAACCAAAGTATCAAAGTTGAAAACGTTCTGAGTGGAGCGATAAATTAGAATAAACAATATTGTTTTATTTGCTATGAAATGTTGATATCTATCTTGCTTATCTATTGGATATCCTCCACCACTTATAAACTTTATGAGTAATATTGTTTACTTCTTATCGTAAACCATCCAGCCGTGTCGTTGTTATAACACACATTTCACATCCATTTTTCTTACCAACCACTCGTTACTTCCCACCGTGCCCTCTCTCTCTCGAATGTTTGACCCCGAACAGCTGCTCGTTCCATCATCTCGGTACGCCACCGTGGAATGTGCAAATCGACGCGCATGAATTAACCCCGTGGCGGTGCTCTGGACTCTTGCGGGCGATTCTCTACGTTTTTTTTTAGTTTTCCCACGGAATGGCTTTGACTAACGGACGGGAATGGCTGCTCTTGGTGCAGGGTGAAAATTGCAATAAAAAACCCCTCCACAAATACACACCTAAAAACACACACACTTTACGATCATCTGTGGTGGTAACGGTAGTACGACGTGCAAAAACAAAAACGGAATGTTTGGTGATATTTTTGTCAACGAAATGTGTCGCCGCTAGTTGGCGCCCTGGTTTGCATGTGGAACCATCACATCGCAGATCGTTTCCCACACCACTACATTAAGTTCGAACAGCAAACACAATGATCATGTGTTGATCGTGATCATCGCTTTTCACACATTTGGGAAAACTTTTGCGCTTTTCTTTTTTGCAGGTAAACGTAGTTGGGGACACTTTCCTTTGTGTGTTATTGAGAGAGAGAGAGAGAGAGAGAGAGGGAGTGGTAAAGAGAACATTTGGTTGAGTGAATGATCACCTGCCTTGCACATCTGGTGTAATTGAGTTTCAACGTGGGACGTGCCATGATTTATGCGGTCCTGACGGTTTAATGACACAAACTGTATTTGTTCTGTGCTGTTTTAATACAAAAGTTTTGCAGATTAAAGTGGATGAATTAGGGAAAGAAAAAAAACAGTACTGCAGCACAAGGACAGTGATCAGAATGCTCGTTAAAAGATTGCATAGCTTTAGAGGTTGAGTGAGTTTTCCCTTTTGATGAGAGGTGCACGTGTTGGTTGCACACCTTCCACACAAAGTGCTTAGCGCCAGCATAAGATCGCAATATTCGTCGCTCCCCCCTTTCAAACAACACACAGCACGACATCCGCGACGTCGCGTGTGTGAGTGGGGAGTAATCTGGTGAGAAAATCGTGTCCACATACAACGGACGCCCGCTCTCACGGTAGCCCGCGAGAAAAGACTGCCCGGTGTACCGATCTCGCGATCGCGCACCTTGGCCGCGAAACAATGCATTTACATCCGAGCTGCTCACAATCGAACCTGTGCCTGAACTCGCCACTGTACCGCAATTTCAACCATCCGGTCACGGCGACAACGACGGCACACAGGGTTAGTCCGCAGCCGGCCCCGAAGGTACGTACGTGCCGTTCGCACTCGTCGTCGTCCGCGTTCGGTGCTGGTGGTGGTGCATCATCCGGCGTGGGAGACTTCTGGACCGGTAGTGCACATCCGAACAGCTGCACCGTTAACACGGGCCTGCTCAGTGGACTCGGTCCGGCCGCCAGCTGTCACGGGGGCGCAGCGTCATTCTTGGCCCAGGAAGCGATCGTAAGCGTGTTGTTCAAACCTTCCCATTCCCATCCCTGTTCCCTGCTGCACGGTTCAAGTTGCTCCGCTCAAGTGTCCACCGATTGCTTATCGCTTGTATTGTTTGTTTTTTGTATTTTCAGCGACGATCCAACCTGAGCACAATGTCACAGACGGGGGATGATCTGCACACACCAAACTATCTGTCGTGGCGCAAGCTACAGCTGAGCCGTGCGAAACTAAAAGCTTCCAGTAAAACGTCCGCGCTGCTGTCCGGCTTTGCGATGGTAAGTGAAACACGGTACAAAACACCGAAAACCGTCACACGCGGGGTTGATGTGCTCATCGGCCGTACGGTCTCAATGTCGTGCATCATCGTTCTATCAACCCCAATTCTTAGGGGGTCAGTGTCAGTGTCGTTCAACGACACACTCTAGGAAGCGCCGCACGCTATGTGTGGCAGATTCTTTCGATGCCTTAGGCGAGGGCTGACCGGTTGCCGGCCCCCACCGGGTTTTCCGGTGCGCCGCCGGGACTGGCACGATGATGCTGCTGGGCGGAACGAACGAATTCATGCCAGGTTGTGGTTCCCCGTTTATTTTAAAAATAGTTTAATCCTAACGATCTGCAGGGTTTTGATTCAACCTCGCAATATACAAACACGCTGCCCAGGTTGTGTTTTGATCTTTCATTGAGGCCCCGTCTTTGAGCGAGTGGAAACCCGTGGCAAGGAGGAGGTACCAATTTGCATTGGCAACAAACATACGCGACAACGACTCGACGCATTTCGCCTCCTCGCCCGTTTGCACTGTTACGCACTGTTTTTTTTTTGTTGGGCATCTTAATGCCGGGCCGCGGTCACCAGCAAACCAGCAACACACAAATCACCAACGATCATAAAATTTCGTGACCGAGCGCTCGTGATCTTTTGCCGTGTGTGTTCTGTTCCGTGTTCTGCTGTTACCGAGGTACACATTCGTAAAAAAGGAATAGAACGTGGGTACCGAACACAACATGCGGCATCCATTTACCGAAAACAATCGCAACAATGGCGGGAAACATTCCAATGGCTCGAGGAAACTATAAGAAATTCGTGGACCATCTCATGCTCGACAGGATGATTATGATTAACGAGTTTTTCTGTTGGTGGACATTGTAACCTGGTACCTGGGAAGGTTTACTGCTGTACGCTCGAGCGACATAAACTCTATTTTCGCATGTTGATATGAAAATATGTATAATGCTTTTTATTATTGCTTTTACGTGTTTTATTCCAAACCAAAAGAATGACACAAAGTACCGTGAAACGAGAAGATCTCGTTTAACTCTTCATTATACCTATTTCAAATGGTGATTGTGAATGTGATTTTGCATTAGAATTTAGATATAAAGAATCACTTTTCAAGTTCCAATAATAGCAGAGTTTATCGAATACTGATCCATTTATTATACATGGTGAACATATTTTTAGCTTGAATAAATTTAAAATTTCTTTTGAAATAGACTGGAATAATTTAACATTGTATAGTGCTATAGCTATAGTGGAAACGTAAGCAAAGAAACGTTAGTAAAGGTGTATAAAATCTTTAATATCCATCATTGCGATCGCCTCCCTTTTGACATTTAAAATATTAAAGTCAATCCTTACAAGGTTGGACCAAAAACATTCTATCGTTCACAAGTGAAGACCATACGAAAGATGGCGATTTTTGGTTCATTAAAACATTATTAGAAACCTACCGGAATTATTGTATTTTGGGACGCTGTTTAACACAAGAGGATGATTAAAAACTTCTGAGCTAACTTACTACTGAAGAACTACCAATTTGTTACGTACCTCGTGGTACGGGTTTAATTTTTCCCATAACCTTGCTCGGAGGTTAAGCTACTTGTAACTCGTAGGCATTTTTCCACTCTGAAACCCCTTGAATTGAACATTATCAATCAAAAGTGCTAACAGAAGATCGTTATATTCTTCCCAGGTGCGATTTTAATTTTAATCGGCTAATTTTTCTCCCGTTCAGTATATAGCCGAAATGAGTTAATATAATTGATGAAGGTATTTAATTTAATTGTACCTTCATCAGTGAGATTTTTATCCGCGAACTCTACAACTTTCTCCTAGATTTCCAAGATTTTGTAGATCTCTGTCTGCTCTTCAAAACAAATTGCAGAAACTGCGAAAATATGGATTTTCGATTAACTGGGCGGCGCCGGTCTTCACACGACAGGATCGGTCCAAAATCCCATCTGGACAAATGCTCAATACGCAGAATAGCCAGGTGTGCTAAATATTTCATAGATTGTAAAGCCGTGTCGTGTCCAGCGGTGGTGTGTGCGAATGTTCGTATCTCGAAGCGAAATATCGCTCGCTTGGTGGCTCGTATCTGAGGAAAAACCTTTTCGCCAGGGTACTAGTATCTCGAGTTAACATTTTTTTGACTATCCAAGGAATAAATTAATCCCTCTCCAGTCATTTATGAGGTATGAAAGTACTACACATGATAATTATTTACATCGTTCTCGGTGTCAATATTCATCTGGTCTAGGGGTTTTCTTTGCCATTTAGTCTGTTTCTCTGATCTTCAGGTAGAGCTTGTAATTAGAACAAATCTTTGAATGCAGCTGTCTAAATATTTTCGTATCGCCGAATGCAAATTAACTGATAACGTTATCAAATGTTGCGTATGCTCGGTAGGATAACAATAGAACACGACTCTTGGTGAAAGGGTACTGATTCTTTTTTCATTGTTATTATTTAATAATGCATTAGTCAGCTCATTTCCTGATCATTTTGGGTTCTCCTATATGTTATAGTATTTGTTTGAATACTCCTCGAATATTAATTCGATACTTTTTTTTGTAATTTTAGGTCGCCATGGTGGAGGTACAGCTGGATGAAAACACCAAAGTGCCATCGGAAATGTTAATAGCGTTTGCCATTTGTACCACGCTGCTGGTCGCGGTCCACATGCTAGCGCTCATGATCAGCACCTGCATCTTACCAAACATCGAAACAGTCTGCAACTTGCACAGCATATCGCTGGTGCACGAGTCGCCCCACGAGCGCCTACACTGGTACATCGAGACGGCGTGGGCATTCTCTACGCTGCTGGGGCTGATACTGTTTCTGCTCGAGATTGCCATCCTGTGTTGGGTGAAGTTTTACGATCTCAACACGACGGCCGCCTGGTCGGCATGCATCGTGCTCATTCCCGTGTTGGTGATCTTCGTAGCGTTTGCGCTCCACTTTTATCGCTCGCTGATGATGCATAAGTACGAGGTTACGGTTTCCGGCATACGAGAGTTGGAGATACTGAAGGAGCAGATGGAGCAGGATCATTACGATCAGCAGCAGCAGCACCATCACGGGATACTGCATCCGTCCGGGCTGCAGATCGTATGATGCGTACCCATCGTTCGATTTCCACTACTACTTCTTACAAATTACACCAACTGTGATTTCATGCTTCAACATAAATCTTTATTGTTTTCCTTTTGTTTTTGAACCTCGATTAGATAGGGTCCTGTTTATTGTTCTTGTGTAATTGTAGACCATTTTGTGTAGACCCATACTGTCACAAAACAGCCACTGTACGATACCTCCTAGTGATGAGCGGATGAGAGACCCTAGAATACTGTTGTAATCGATTATGTTGTTTCTCTGTCCCCATCTCCCCTAACCGTTAATGTAACGCATACAAAAAGACATCGCGCAGGAGAAGAAGCTATTGTTACTTACCCCCTAACGAACACGTGTAGAAAACTAATTTAATTGCTGCGAAATATATGACGAGTGTATGTGAAACGTTGCAATACACAGTGCAAATAAATCACAATTACAAACATCGTAACACGCTGCGTATGTTATTTATTGATGGAGAAAAGGAATAATTTTTCCAATAAATTATTGGAATGATAGTTTTTTACATGATAGCTTCATGATAGTTTTTTACATAAATTAAATAACAAATGAATGAAACAAGATATTTTGTGACGTTAATTTACGTTAAATGTACGTTAATCGTACGTTTGATCGTTATTTTGATTTGGGTCTGTGGTTTTAATTAGAGAGAGCGTATTTTATTTTATGCTGTCATCATGTGGTACATAAACCATCAAAATCATCATCATGGTTGAAGTCGTTGAAGTAAAATTAAATAAATGGATTTGAAAATAGTTTCGTTCGAAATACCGTGCTGTTTGAAAAAATTAATCTCGTTCGATTTGAAACCATGTTCGAACACAATGACTCCGGGTTCGAACGCTCCGGAGAAGAACGACTGTTCCGACAAGCGGGAAACGTCAACGTACTGTCAATTTCTTAAAATGGTAAACAATAGGAGTCTGAATTTCTAGAGAAACAGTTTGGCGGTGTCTTGTGGAAAGAATTATTGAAGCTACATTTTTACCATGAACGAAAATTCAAATAGCCTGCATTCTAGTTCAAAAGGGCGAGGAATTGAAAACGACAGCGACATCGAGTTTGTCGAAACAAACGTTTCAGTAGTTTGTATTGATGACGATAATGTAGACCTGACGAACTCCGAAACAAGCGGTAACGCACCGCTCGTAAAGATTCACTTCAAAACGCACGAAGTGTATCAGAAGCTACAAAAAGCAATATCAACTGCATTACAAGCAGTCTTTCAAGAACACCTACCGAACCAACCGGTTACGATAAAGCCGGGTAAAGATGGCTGCTCGATGGAGATTAATGAAACGATTGCACCGGCGGACACGGACGCTGTCGACTCGCTGTTCGTCATTGACTCCACACCCATGAAGAATAAAAAGAACGATGGTCCGATACCGAGTTACAAAAAATCGCTAAACAAAGTATACGATGGGCAGACACCGCCAACAGCTTCCAGCTCCCTATCGAAGCGGCCAAAAGCGAAGCAAACCTGCTGGAACTGTGAGGGTGAGCATGCACTGAAAGACTGCAAGGAGCCACGAAATTATACGCGGATCCGCCAGAAGAAGGAAGAGTTTCAGAAAAAGACCGATCGCTACCACGTAGACCAGGAACAGCGGTACGGGCATTTTGTGCCCGGCACATTAAGCTTGGAGCTGCGTAACGCTCTTGGTCTAGGGCCCCGCGATCTTCCACTGCACGTGTACAAGATGCGCGTGTATGGTTATCCGCCGGGATGGCATGAGGATGCAAAAATTACACATTCCGGTTTGCAGCTGTTCGGCTCGAACGGTGACGCCGTGCAGGACTCGGATGACAGCGATGGCGAGGTGGACAATGCGCGTATGAAGTACGATGTGCGCAAAATAATTGCCTATCCCGGGTTTAATGAGCCACCCCCTACGGAGATGTTTGACGATTCCAAGTTCTTCAATATGCCACCTTACACCGAAGAATTAGGACGCGACAACATGATTCGTCGTCTAGAGGGCACGTTGGTCGGAGGCTACCGTAGAAAGAAAATGAAGCTATCGGTCGAACCGGGCGCGGAAAGTGTTAATGATTGTACCGCAAACACGGAAATCATCGACATGGATGCGATGGAAGGTAGTCCTGAAATTCCGCCGGAAGTTCCGAAACAGGAAGAGCTAGAGGATGGGGAACTATCGTCTGACAATGAATCAAATCAGCGAACGGCTGCCGTGGACGAAAGTGTCATTTTGGTGGAGAATCCTGTGGAGGTGATCACATTGGATGTTAGTATTGTAATGCTTTTCATAAGAAATAGCACAACAATCTTGTCAATTTGTTAACTGTTTCTTTACCTCACAGGATACACAACCACCCGTTCCGGAACCCGCCCCTCCATCGCCCACTTTGGCCGATTTGCAGGAAAAACAGAATCGACTTGTGGAAGAGTTGGCTAACAGTTCCACTGCAACCGAAGACTGTTCCTTTATGAATGACATACTGCTGGCGGAGAGACTCGCGACTGAAGCAAATACCTCGATGGACACGTTATCCGTCCCGATGGAGCCACCGTGTGCATCATCTATGCTTCCACCACCGGTACCTCCATCGAAGCCACCGTCTCCACCGAACGGTAGCACACCCACATCTGGGCCATCGGAACGACCGCCCGAACCGGAAACGTTTGATCTCGGCGAGATAGCGATGAACAAAGTACCGTACATTGACGAACCAGCGAACGTAGGCTTGAAGCGAATGTCACTTGGTACTCCGATTCTGAGTGCGTTCACACCGTACAGTACGTTACCGAGCGGAGAAGCGTTTTCGAAAGGTGTTAGCGATGTGATACATTTCGAGAATTTACCCAACTCGACGGGCAAATACAAGCAGATGAAATCCCTCCTGTCGGATGTTCGGGTTAAGATGCACCACCATTTGCGTGAGACGGAGGATGGAAGTTAGGACGAAAAGGCCGAGAGATTTACAGAATGTAAGTCCAGATGATTTGCATTTACAGTTTAGCAGGGGATAGCTTTAAAGGAGTACTGTTTAAACTATCAGAAACAGTTTTTAGGCCCATTTACACGAAAAGAAGTATTCTTGATCTATTTTCGAGTTAGCGACTCTTCTTCGAGCAGGAAATAATATCCAGCAGCTCCCTGGACATAATACGGTTCGTTAATGCCACATTACCAGATTTACACGTTTGCAAGCAATATTTACAAAAGGATTGCGAACCTTTTTGTCTTTTTACTTAACGATGTTTTGACATACGATTTATCTATTATATGCATTAGAAAGGACTTGACCGTACTTGCGAATTTACCCTGTGTTTATTATTTTGCATTTCGAACCTTTCAGAATCCACCTGTACGTTGAACTTTTTCTTTAGTATGACAAATCTTGTAAAAAAATAGCTTCTATTCGAAGCTAATTAAGTACAATTGATATGGTAAATATTACGAAGTTTCTATAATGATTACATGCTTTAGTATTATAGTAGTTTGAGTTATTTGGTTTTAATGCATTTAGATGAATTTATATCACTGTTGTAAAAAAACATCCCTCTATTTCGGTAGTCGTTTTGGGCTGTGCTGTTTCCTTATCCTTCCTTTCCTATTGTTTGTTATTGCAGAGCGAAGCCTTCAAATTGGAATTGCGAAGTAATTTCTTTGAATTGTCAGCAACCAGTGTGCAGTGTGCGGGATTCATGGATCGCGAACCAGTTTATCGTAATCGGATTACAATCAGAAGACTCAATGCGTCCTCATCAAAATACATACGTTTGCCATACTGCGCGGTCGTCTTCTATTGCTTGGATTGCTTTGTAATTACCTGTTTTCCTATAGGCGATCTACATGATTTCGAGAGTTGGATCTTATCGTTTCTTTTGGTGTAAAACCTATTCATGAGGTTAGGTTCTCCATGATCGGCCGGTTGAGATTGTTTTTCATCTTATTGTATGTTGTGTATAACATTATTCTACGTCTAGAGCTTAAATTATAGAACAAAACATATTTAACATCCAGTATCACCTACAGTTAAGCTGAGCATTCATTGTAGTCTCTTTGAAGATGAAGTTAACCTTAAAATACCTCTTGTTCACCAAGATCCCCGTTTGGACATTAAAACCTCAGAAAGTCTTGAGCCGTAGGAAGGTCTTCTCGTTTCTGACTTATCTTGAGACTATTTATTCGTAGTTGATAATGGTCAAGCTGGCGTATAGAGGTTTTATTCGCAAGGGTGATAGTGAGTAGCCATAATTTCTGTGCATGTGAATGTGGATGAGAATGTTGTACATCAAGGATCTCTGTATTACACCTGCCACCATTAATGTTGTCAATATTTACTATTTTTGTGTCGTGATACTTGAGTAAGCACAACGACCAGATGCGTCCAATACGACAACAAGCCAGATATGTTTGCTACAGCGGAATTTTGCTCGAAGTTGTTAAATATATTTTTGGAGCTCATCGAGCTCTGCTGTGAGTTGATCTTTATAAAAACTTAGATAGGTCTTTGCACGGACATAATAGATTGCGTTATATATACTCTAGTGTGTAAGGAGTTAAACATCTATAAAATTTATTTGGTTCTAAGTCCCCTGAGCTCGCATGAATTAGATACTTGATAGCGCCAAGATTGCACTAGACACTAAATCTAACAGATCAGTCCCAATGTGCATCATGTTGTTGCAGACTGTCTCCCAGATATTGATTGTACATCTTAACATCTTTGGAATTGTATGACATGGTCACAATGGTTGAAACTTCGGATGTCGGAATCAAACGTAGAACTGAATTTCGATAAACCACTTTTGAACTTCTATGAAGTGTGGTTCTATGGCATGGTTCTACCAAGTTTCTCGAGGATCATTGATGGTTCCCATCTTCCATGGCTGCTTTGTTGAAGTTATTGAGATTTACTTTGTCTTGTCTGCCTATTTGAACGACCTCAGAACATAAAAGTCTACCCAATATCGTATCTTCTCCTGTTCTCCCGGTTAAATGGCTTGTAGATATAGAGCGTTAAACTTTGCAAGTGAATTATAGTAATTAAAATTGTTTCTTCTAGAAGAATATAGCATTCTACAAGATCTAGAATTTGAGACTCGAGCTGAGCTTGGTTGCCAAAGCCGGATACAATCTCTTCTCGCTTCTCAAGATATTTCGAAAGTTTGAAGGAATATTACCCAAGTTCCTAATCTGGTTACATGCAGCTCAAACGAAGATTCCAGTGAAAGTTCCCGCTATTGCCAGCAAGTCCACGCCATCTACTAGTCCGCTTAGAAGATTTAACCTAGAACAGGCAAACAAATTCACGGAAGAGGTGATGACAACGCGAAGGTGATGAGTTACTCCAAGATAATATTGAGGAAAACGGATAATGAGCGATTCATTATATCACCAATTACCGTAAACGGAAAAAGGAATTAGTGAGCGCAATTAAAAGTTCAGTTTGTGGGAGTTTGTAAAATTGAAACGTACGCGCTGTAAAGTGAAAGTGAGCTAAAATTATGTAAATTTTGTTAATAAGCTGCCCATAATAAGCCATTACGTACGTTTCGAAAATGTTTCGGGCATCATCCATCCCGGCGCTAGTTGTATCGTGCGTGGGGATCTCGATAGGATCGTCCATTCCAGTTTCAAAAGTTTACCGCCAGACGCAGTTAATGAAACGAAATCATCACAACACTTTGTTATCTTCCATCGTTCCAGGAGCCGCGCTAAGACGACGCACGCTGCCGAACGGTGTTTGACCATTTGCTGCATTTGGTGGCTCATCCAGCCCCCGTCGGGGTCTCGCCGGGATGCTCAGCTGGCGTTGTCTAATGTGTACTTTGAATATTATATTTATTACCTCTCGCATTGCAATGAAATTGTCGTCCTCGATGGGGTAGTAATAATTTTAATAAGAGATAAAATATAATTTCACAAGCGCAGTAGGCGTTGGTTGGGGACGGGATGAGATGAAACGGCTGACGGACTGCCTGAAACGGTTAGGTGTGTTCGGAACCTTGCCAACTAACCAGGTGGTGTAGCAAACCTAGGGAATATCAACAAACAACAGGGTAGCCGTAAAACTTTGGTCGAAGCTTTCGCCTCGCCCGTCGTCAGGTGGTTTCCACCGCCATGCCCGGGAACCGGACCCCGGGGGAGGGGTGCGGGATGCGTTTGACTTGGTGGTGGAGAATTTATGTTGCGAAGGGATTAAATTTTACGCTCCGTGAATACTAAAGAATAATTAATGACCGCACCACCACGCTGACGATGGGGAGATTGGTTGATGCCGATGCCATCCGGGTGCTTCCGGTGCTTTTGGCTCGGCTGTCGTCAACACAATAATGCACGAGCCCGCGTTGACTGGAAATGGGTGGAAAATTAGCCGTAACTGCGACTATCCGTCCTCTCGTCTCCTCTGGCAGCCTCATAAAACGCTCACAAAAAATGACTTACCCATCGAATGGCCACGGTATTTTGTTGCACATTCGGTCTCGTGTTGCTCGTGTTTGCTGGGGTGTACACCTAACCGGGGGAGGGCGACACAATCTTGCAAACGCAAACGGCGAACCAACGGGGAACTCAATTCATTCTCCCATTCATCGCTCCAACGCTGGGCTGGTTTCGCCGGTTACAGCGGGCGAAACAGGGCGAGAATAATGTTCGGGGGCAATGTTTTACCTCCACAAGCTAATCCTTCCTAGCTGGCGCGGGTGCTGCTGGGACCTCTCAGTGGATCCCACTGACAGAGGCATTAGCGTGTTAACACGCTGCACGTGGACAGAGGACACGCACAGAAACAAATGCTCTTTTAATTCCGTGGCGGGAATAATCAGGGCGGGGATAAATCTCTGGGCTAGTGGGCTAGCCCTTTTTGTCTTCCGGCGCTCGGTTGGCCGGTGGCGAATTGATTCTTTGGCGTGCGAAAAGCGACGTTTGGCAGACCTCGAACTCGCTTGGGGGGGCTTGGGGGTGTGTTGTCTGAGTGGCTCGAATTTACTAGGTTGTATTGGCATAAATTCCGATTTAAATTATTTATTGCCACCCGTTGTTTTCCTTCTCACACCCCCCTCCGATTTCCCCCCTTTTTGGTTGTCTTTGTCGCGACAAGAAGGGAGAGAGAGAGAGAGCCTTGCGTTGTTTGGTGCGTGTGGCATCGAATAGAAACCCATTAGTTTGGAGCCTGGGCCCAGCCTGGTCGTATTTAATGCTGGAGTTGGGAGTGAGCCACCCCCATCCCCCACCCCCCAATATTACTAACGATTGGCCATGGTTGGTCTTTTGATTGCGGAGAGTTGGTCGCATCGGTTTGCCTGTGTCGCACTTTGTCGGTGGATTTTTGGTGGAGCTTGAGTAATGATGCCACTGCCCAACCGGCGGCACCCATCGATACGGCCTGTGTTCCTGTCGGGTATCTGCGGGTCCAAAGAAATGTGATACTGCGACTGTCGTCGTCGTCGTCATTGGCGTTGGCGTTGTTGTTGATGATCCTATTTACAAACGCCAAACCGAATTTCTGTGCCACGGCGTACGGAACACGCAGCGTGGGGTACGGAAGGGACCCGCTATTTATTAGACCAAGTACCGAAGAAAACGCAACAAAACAAAAACCAACCACCCGCCCGGAAACGCCGGACGCACGTTTGCGTTTTGGTCGGTGCGTGGCGCCCGGGACGGCTCGATAATATTTGTCTCGAGCAATTTGGGCAATTGAGCTAACCGCACACGGGCGGGCAGAAAGGCGGTTGGACGGAACCAGGGGGCGAGACATTGCAAACAAAAGCCGCGTTAAAGATTTATGCAGTACTTTATCATCGTGGCAATGCTTATTTCGTTCCGCTGGCTGATTACGAGTGGTGAAATCATTTTTGGGTGGCGTGCCCCACGCATCGAAGGTCCCACTGACGGGTTGTTTGGGGGGGTGACTTTTCAAAAGCGTGTGCAAGTGATAGAGTTGTAAAAGCGAACGGTTTCCACCACCACCACAACCGCACCGTCGATAAATGGCGGGAGCGTTTCGTTATTAGAAACTGTAAAGCGCCCATTTCCGGTCGGTCCGTGGCTGTGTGTGCGTCGAGGAAGGATAAATCATGGCGCCTTCGGTTACCGATCGGTGGCTGACTGGGAGGGTGGCCTGGGTAGGGGAAGGAGGAGGACGGGCGGCTCGGAAGAGAGTAATTGAATTTCAAATTTATTGTAGACTGCCGGCAGCATTCCATCAACCTGATGATGCCGGATGGACTGTGCGAATGCCATAAAGTGCATGTTTAGTACTTAATGGCGTGATTTTCGGAAGGCCCCCACCATGGCAGGCAGTGCCCGGTAATGGATGATGCGCCGTATTCAAATTTAATTTGGCATGTAATACACGCACTTTTGGCGGTGCGAACTATGGCTGCGGTGCGTTTGTTTTGCTTTTTATGGCAACTGGCGATGGTTGCTTTGTTGTTTGTGCTTCCTTCTTTTTTTCTGGTTGTGGTATGATGGTTGTTTAATTTTATCTGCCCGTGTGTGTGTGTGTGCTAAGTGGGTTCGGGTTGCGGGTTCTGCAATGCGTACGAAGCAACATTATTAACGCGCACAGTTCAATCAAAGCTGAATGGTGAAAATTGTTTTTTAGTTGTTGGTCTCATTAGGTAGGCGCTGGAATGTGAATTAATTCGATTAATTTCACAGTAATTGCACAAAAGAATTAGAATGATAGCATCGTTAGCACTGGAGTAGATTAAATCGTTTGGGTACATTACATCAATGATTATTTGGGAATATTTGTTACAATAATTGCCATGCTCCTTACTTATATTCCCTTAAAATTAATTTTTATATACAGTGCGTGCCATAATTATAACCGATGCCGGTTTTTGTGGTTTTAGATTTGCTTAAAATTATGTTATATTCTTCTTTTTCTTTATCGGCAAAACAACTTCAAGGGGTCTAGAGGTCTGCCATTTCTGCCATTCTGGGACTTTATTTGCCCGCAGCTGGATAATCACAGTCCTGCGTACGGGGGGATTGGGCCGGATGGGTTTTTCCCCGGTGCTGTCGTGTGAGGATCAACATCGTTAACACCATGCCACTGGGCCGCCACAATTCATGTCGAATTATCTTACGTGAAATATGATCACGGACGCCTTTCGGAGTTTCATCCCCAGAAGGTCAACTACGACAAAGCTTGTGCAATTCATGAGCAACTGCAAGTCGACGCCATTTATACGGACATCAAAGCTGCCTTTGAGAGTGTGTCTCACATTAGCTTACTTGCCAAGCTCGACAGGTTAGGCTTACCAAGGCCTTTTGTGACATGTCTCAGATCATACCTGACCGATCGTTATTACTCAGTAAGGTTGGAAGGAGAATCTCCTTCAGTCGTTTGCGATCATCAGTGCTCTTTAGTTATGAGCTAAACGACCAAATTCTCGGAAGAACTGAATGCGTCAAGGACCTCGGCGTGCCTATTGATAGTAGACTCTCTTTCGATGAACAGCTTGATCATGTTGTCGCAAGATGCAACCCACTGTTTAGAAACGTGAACATGAAACGTGAGCTTGAGGACCCTTTATGTGTCAAGACGTCGTACTGTTCATTAGTTTGTTCACTGATGAAGTACGCCAGTATATTGTGGTGGCCTTCTTCGATTCGGGCCTTTGCGCGTCTCGAGTCCATGCAACAAAGTCCATCTGTTCGTGCCTGCCAGGACGCTTTGTTCTCGGGCAATGCCAGCCATTTCGAATCCCAGGACCTCATTTGGCTCTCATGACCCGCTGACGCGTATGTGTCGCAAGCTCAACTCCGTGGGCGACAAGTTCGAACCGGGTATATCAGCGATGGAATTGACTACACGCATCAATGTCTTACGAACCTGCCATTCAACCTACTTAGCGTTCTGTCTGTCTTGGGGTTTGCATGCAAAATGTTTGCTCTGATGGAATGCATTGTTAAGTATAAATTAATATGTTACACGTTTACGATACCGAGAAGGTTTTACAGTCCATCGGTGAATAATAAAGATTAAAGATTAGTGCTCGAAAAGAATGCCGATGGTGTTTGGTTGTGTGATTATGACAGTGAGTAAAAGGTCCACAACGACTTATCAGATAGCGCTAGGGAAAAAGAAAAGCGACAGACAAGAGGCAGAAAAAATGGAAAATCCCGAGCGTAAGATGCGCCTGCGTTCTCTCTTAGAAGAGAGACCAACCTGAACCAACCTGAAGAATAAAGACCATGTTTTTGACCAAAACTACCTCTTCCCCCCCAGAAATCAGTGCCCTTTTTGCTAAACATTTACTGCAGTGTAGTTTATGCTCCTTCGGATAGTCCAGCTACCTCGGCTCCTGGTGCCTAGTGTTAATGCCTTCGACTGTCGTATCATGCTGATGAGCACTTCAATTGTTCATGCGGCGATACCTAATCATCCTTTTCGCCCGGACCTGGCGGTATAACAGCATCTATTCTTGAAGGTTGTAGTGATGTCTTAGCTCCCATTTTCTGTATTTTTTTGTCTTCCTTTACGTTCGTCCTTGTTTCCCTGTGTTTGGAAACAGTACTGGTAAATACCAAATGTTTAAAAGGGTAACTGTAATGATGTTACTAATTACCGCGGTATTGCCACCCTTTGTGCTCCCTCCAAAGTGTTTGAGTGTACAGTTTATTGTGCAATCGTTTCATGTGCCCTCTCTACCATTATCCCTCCGCAATACGGTTTAACACCTTAGCGATCTACAGTAACAAACCTTTTATCTTTCACATTTCGTGTTGACACACTATTTACTTATTTCAAAGTGGCGTACGATCGACTATTGCATTGGCTGTTACTCTAAAAATTAGAATTCAATTCTGAGGTCGGCAGACCCGTTGCTAACTGGATTAGCTTCTTCTTGAACAACCGCTGTAACCGTGTTAAAGTGGGATTTTGTGCACATGCGTGCCTCAAGTTAATGTACTGAGCTCCTTGTTATTTGTACTATTTGTCAATGATGTTGCTTCTGTCCTTCCGTCTGACGCATTCCTCTGCTATGCGGATGATATTAAAATTTTCCTTGCTGTCAAATCTATTCACAACTGTATGTCACTCCGAACCTTCTGCAAACCTTCTGTCGCCTAATACGTATCAAGTTATTTCCTTTTGCAGATCCCGCAATCGTCTAGAATATAACTAGAACCTTTAAATTTTAGGCTTTTTTTTAC
Organism: Anopheles moucheti; assembly: GCF_943734755.1. Classification (NCBI taxonomy): domain Eukaryota; kingdom Metazoa; phylum Arthropoda; class Insecta; order Diptera; family Culicidae; genus Anopheles; species Anopheles moucheti. The sequence continues at coordinate 51,692,728 of NC_069141.1, forward strand.
AGTTTGTACCACCTTTGTTCCCATGTTCCCTAAAGTCCAGCCTCTCAGACAGGGGTTATTCCAATCCTGCACCTTGCATGAACGTACATGTTGGGCCTCATTAACTCTATATCTTCTAGGTACGTCGTGGTGACATGGCAAGATCACCAATCTGTTTCCAGAAAACTCGGTGAAGGGCTACTTTCCTCCATCCTTGACTGCATACAAACTCCGGACAGTGCCTCGTGCCCAACGACGTTCACCTTCCTTGTAGGACATGAGTTCGTCCGTGTCCCAGGTATCGTGTCCTTTAGGCCTTGGCCACCGTCAGGATGTCTGCTCCGCCAACTAGCTCAGCTAGCGAGCAGTTTGTTTTCCTTCTTCATACGCACTTTTCACAAATACCCCCATAGTTTGATTCGTAGCACCAGTCGTTCCAAAATGGCGATCGTAGCTTGATCGTTCAATACCATATAGGACTTCCGGACGTATCAGTGTACGATTTATGCTGTTTTTCCTGTCTTGTTGAAGTCTTCTGAATCATAAGAGTTTGTGCAGCCCATAGTAGGTACGATTTCCATTCACAATGTATCTTCGGATATCAGTGCTTTGGTTCCTCTCTGAAGTTATGATCGTGCCAAGGTAGCAGAACTCCTCTACTACCTAGTGTTCGTCACCGTCAACTGATACTGTGCTTCTCAGTCGGTCTTTATCACGATCAGAACGTCTGGCAAGGCAGGTACTTTGTCTTTGTCGCATTGATTCTTCATTCAATCATTAAGGCTTCACATTTCAGTCGGGTGTGCGCACACCGCCGCAGAACACTAACTCTATATCATCAGCAAAATTGGGAAGGTTTGGGCCGTGTGATTTGAGAACCAGAGTGGCATCATGGCGTTCAACACTCTGGTAAACTTCAAAATCTGTTGTGTGAAAAACATGTGATATAGACCATCTTAAGGGTTCCGGTACTGCTTGCAAGAATAGTAAAGGTAGATGTACATACTGAACGTGCGTATCATGGTTCCTGTAGGCCATATCACGACGTTGAACTCCACGAGGCTAGAATGCGAAGAATTCCGTGTGATCCTTTGAACACAGTGGAGGATCAATCCCCTTGAAGGCCCAGTGCGGAAATATAGTTGGGGCCTCTAATTTTAAAAACGATGCAGGAGGGAAAGGGACCATTGAGGGGACTTGAACTGAGACAAGGTGAAAAGCGCAATAAGAAGGGGCCTACTCCGCCTACCGTTTGATCCGCCGCTGTTTGAACATGAGTCATTTAGTATCAATGACGTACAACCGATCACTATTTTGACTGGCGATATATCCGAAGAATGAAGATACTGATCAGTTTATTGTCAACGTGAAGAAATCAAGCAAGCGCGGTTTAGCACCGACCCAAATGGCCTACCAATGACGCAAATGTGGTAAGGAGCTATCCGGCATAGGTTTTGAGGTTTTGTACAGTTGTGAATCCATAGGTTCTTCTGCGAATCTAACGCTTTCTTGGGTGTGGTGTACTCTGCTATTGCCGAATGTAACTACATTATGGCAATTTTAATAATAGTGATGGTTAGTAAAATTTAAAAATGATATTAATAATAATAAGTTGGTGAAGCTGCTGTTGAGAATAAATCGACATTGGCATTATGATAACAATAAAAAAGGAAAAAGAAATACTTATATGAAACATATAGACAAATTTAAAAGAAAATGACAAAAAAATGAAAATAAAATAAATAGTAGCTGGTAATTTATAAATTTTTAAGTAGCATTAATCAAGCATTAAAAAACCATCGAAAAAAGTAAATTAGCTACGAGTTTTGACGATTTTTAAATACCTTATGTTATGCTATTATTATCTAAATAACAAAATCTACTGAAGTCTGTAGACTTGAAAATTGAAGAGTTTACACAGGTTAATTCCACACCCCGATTTCTGAAACAATAAGGGTTAGCAAAATACAACAAAATTTGCATATGTTAAGGTAAAATTAAATTTTCCATAAGCTATTCCAATACTGTTTTATTATTACCTTCTGAATTTCAGGCGATTCCCAAAAAAAGAGTACCTATTATGTTGTGGTAAGCACTGCATTAGCTTTATCATCGTATACAATTAGTTTGGTTTTTAATTCTTTCAGTATCGTTTCATTTTTCATTCACTGCAGGAACCACATTTTGTGAACGTTTCATCCTCCAACGTCAGGTGAAGAAATCCTCAAGGTAATCCGAGAATGTGAAGGAATTCATCCCGAAGAGTTTAGCTACCGTTGCTGCTGCGAGGCATTATGCTTTCGCCTGTCGCGTCCAGTTAACTACTAACTACTCGTGTTCGGGTAAACTAATCCTGCCTGCATATAAGGTATGTGTTATGGGAAACTTTTAATGGAGCTGGTTGTGTGATGAAGAAACCCCGCGCCCACGTTCACATGTGCGTTTCCGGGAGCTAAATTTGTGCCGCCCAAAAAAGGCGGCCGTACACACATACACACACACATACCGTAAGCACACGGATCCAGGACGAATCCAGAAACGATGCACGTGAGATATGTGGGACAGGTTGAAGAAGATGGATTAATTGAAAAGTTTGCCGCGGTATCCGTACGTTCGTTCGTTTCTGAGTATCTCCTGAGGTGCGCGCTTAGTAGTTATCCCATTCAGCTGTTCAGCTCCATCGTCATCCAACTTGCTCATCCTGCCGTGCGGAAGCTTAATTCGTGGCTAGAAATGATCGGTGCATCCATGTGTTATCAGATTTGTGCTGGAAGTTGACGTAAATCTGTTTCGTGATTGTGAGTGTGTGTGTGTGTGTTTAATCCGTTCCCCCACCGTCGAGTAGTTGACGAAAGATTTATTTTGTTGCTTGTAACTCCGTCACTGCTTTTAGCGTTTGCTGTTTGAAAAGGCGCTCTTTTTGGCAGGCGTGTTTGTGCTGATGGGGGAATTTGTGTAATGTGAGTCTCATTATATTTTAAACATAAGCGAAATTTGTAAAATTGGGTTAACAACAATAGACCATGTAAAGAGTGCTTTTGAAATTTCCATTTCACTTTCTGCTTGATATTGTTCTCCTAGTTTCTCGAGATGAAGCTTTTAGCACTGAAATGAAATTAAAGAAATGATGAGGTTGTTTAATTTATATGCACGAAATAAATTCGAATCTAACTGTAGCTAAGTTTAGATGATGCACCATCTCGGTTGTATAAATCTTGCTATCAGTAATAATTTTACTTCACAAACTCATAAATCTCAGATAGTGACCAATTGTTACATCGAAATTATCTCACTAAAAGCTTAGTGCTTTCCATTTTCATTTTTCCATTTTCAGCTTCATTTTCAGCCCCAGTTTTGTCATCATAAGGAATTCATAAAAATTGATATATCCGCTAAATCTTCAAATGGCTACAATTGGAGCGTTGTAAAAGAGCGTTGTCCCATACATTTTTCCGCTTAGAGCCCTGCAAGTGTAAATCTGCCCTTGTTGAGGGAGGTCCTTCGTTGCGGGATCAATTAGAATATAGGGATCATTGAAGCATCTTGTATTTCGACTTATCTGGAGGAACCCCGATTGGCGGATAAACTTTTTATTGAGACTTTAAGCTGAGCAGCTACATTCGCCTCTTCTTCTTCTAATTGGTAGGTTGATAGTTTGTTGTTCAGCTCATATACTCTCCGCGATAGCGGAGGTATAATCAGAGCCGACCTATCGCTTTTGTGGAAGCAGACTGTCATCCTTTGCTCTGGTTTTGGTTTTGTAGCTGTTGTTTATAGTGCCCGGTTAGTTTCTTCTTCTGCTATTTTCTTGATGTCCTTGTGCATAATCTGGATTCTTCAGTGATATTACTATTCCTTTTGAGACCTTTTTATATTTTTTATTTATTTATTTGTTTTTTTGTTTTATAGTTATTTTTTTTTGTTTTCTTTTTTTTCTTAATCTATTATGTTGTTGCCTACATCTATGTGTACTAAAACTAACAGGTGGGCTGATAATTGTTTGGCCTAACACATTTATCGCGCTAGAAGATTTTTATCCATATCATATTTCGTTTGTACCAACCTTCAAACGAACTCTGTCCAAATTTGACAGCACTCGGGCCACAACCTAATGAGCTAGAGCATTTTGTGTGACGCAACTTTTGTGCTTTGAGTAATCATGGAAAAAGAAGGAATTTCGCGTGATGATAAAATATTAGTTTTTGAAGGGGAACATATAGTTAAAGCCAAAAATTGGCTTGATGAAGAGTCTTCGGACTCTGCTCTACCAAAATCAACCATCAGATATTGGTATGCTAAATTTAAAAGTGGTAAAATGAGCCCTAAGGACGGTGAACACAGTGGTAGCCCAAAAGAGGTGGTTACAGAAGAAAACATTTAAAAAAATCACAAAATTATTAAGAACACCCATAATGTGAAGCTGATCGAGAAAGCTGACACCCTAAAGATGTATAAGGAACGTGTTGGACATATCGTTCACGAGTATTTGGATATGAGATAGCCCTTTGCAAAATGACTGCCGCGCGAGCACACATTTGACTGAAAACAACAACGATTTGATGATTCGGTGCAGTGTTTGGAGCTGTTTAAGCGAATTTAATCGGAGTTTTTGCGTCAGTATGATACCATGGATGAGTTTTGGCTTCTCCATTTTACTCCAAAGTCCAATAGACAGTCATCCGAGTGGACTGGACGCGATGAACTTGCTCCAAAGCGGAGGAAAACGCAACAATCAGCTGGCAAGGTTATGGCGTCAATTTTTTGGGATTCGCAAGGAATAATCTTCATCGATTATCTTGAGAAAGAAAAAATCCATTAACAGCGACTATTACATCAAATTTTTGGAGCGATTGAAGGACGAAATGGCCAAAAAACGGCCGCATTTGAAGAAAACAAAGTTTTGTTTCGTCAAGACAACGCACCGTGCAACAAATCAGTGAAAACAATGGCAAAAATTCATGAAATAGGCCACGAAATTCTTCGCCACCCACCGTATTTCGTAGATCTGGCTCTCAGTGACTAACTCCATTTCTCAGATCCCAAAAAGATGTCCTCTGAGAAGAAATTTTCGTCGGATAAAGAGGTGATCGCCGAAACAAAGACGTTTTTTGAGGCAAGGTGCAAATATTACTATAAAAATGGTATCGAAAGACCGCTATAATTGGTGAATCATCCTTGAAGGGACGTATGTTGAATACAAAAAAAAAATTTGGTCAAAAAAAAGTGTTTTACTGTCATAGGCCAAACAATTATCAGCCCACCTGTTATGTGTTCTAAACCTATGTGTTGTGTTTTATGTTTCCTATATATTTCAGGTACAGGTGTTGTTGAGGTGTTTCAGGTATCGATGTAGTTGTTTTCGCCTTGTTGTTGTTTCTCTTCTTTTGTTTATTCTATTTTTCCTTTTTTTATGATTGTGTTATTGTTGGGTGGGGTTGACTTACTTTTTCCTTTAATTTCTTTTCCTATCTTCCTTTGTTTTCTATATTTTTGCCCTTGCTTTACGCTCCACTCTGTAGTTTCCCTTGTTTTCCTGTATTGAGGCCAAAGTTGGCCTGTAGTTGGTCCAAAGAAAGCTCCAAAAGGAAGGAGAAGAGGTTAGTTTCTGGGCACCACTGCTGGCATCTTGTTCCAATTTGTTAACATTGGAAGGATGCATATCGTGGCCCCTGCAAGGCGACGGAATGTTCGACTGTAGGCAGGAGACGGATATATATGTAGTTTTTTGTATTTGGTTATCACGGAGATACAGGGATGTTGCACTAGTATGAGTTGAGTTGTTGTTGGTGTGGTTGTTACATTAAGGGAAATAGTATACAAAAAGGGCTTTATAATTTAAAGTTCAAAGTGAGAATTTGAAAACAGGGTGAAAAAAGCGATGTGACGTCAGTTAATTAAACAATAAATAATTGTGCTAATAAGTATGATAAGGAACAATTAGAATAAGTTAATAGAAATAAATAAATAAAATAAATAAGTAAATAAATATATAAATACATTATTGAATAACATTCGCCTCTATTTTCAGTCATGGTGTTGTTGTTTTTATAGAGACAATAAGCTTGGCAGCTACATTCGCCTCTATGTTCAGTCAATGTATCAATAATAATATAGGCAGTTCCCGATCCCCGACTATTACAGCGAACCGCTATAACCCAGGCTTTCCTGGGATTCCGCGTATGCCGAATTCGGATGTAAAATTGTTTATAATTCAGAGCGATCTAACTTATTTGTTTCTTATTATTTGTTCATCAATTCTGGAGATCAAATTAATTAGTTTTAATTAACATAAATTAAAAAGAATTGATTTTTTATTCAAGACGGCCAGACCATATTACTCACAACTAAAGGTAACTTAATTTAAGATACAATTCGCGTTCGTTTGAGGACATTTAAGGGTCCGGTAAAAGGTCTCCTTATCCCAGGTGTACTTAGGTCGATAGCAAATCTTTTATATGTAAAAGAAAAGGATTTTCGACTAATTTTCGACTAACTAATTCCAAATTTGCGTATAAAAGGAACCACGTATATCGAGGATGGTCTGTATATTACGTATGTTTATTTATTTATTTTTTTTATTTAATTTCTATTATGACGGCAATGCTGTATTTTCAACACCGCTTTTGTTGAGCGATAATAACAAGTGGCACAAGGCATTTCCTCCTTGCAATTTGCCTTATCCCGGGCATGCTCGGTTGTACTGGTAGTTGGCGTATTTTGATGTTGTTTGTCGTTTGTCTATCGTTGTTGTATGTGATATGTCTGTTGTCCTATTGTTTTGTGTAATGGTATTGATCCGGGGCTATTGTTTTAGTTGTTGTGATGCATAGTGGTTTATGTGTTGCATCTATTGTACGTGGTGTGGCTGATGGGCGATTGCGTCGCTCTTCACTGGAACAACCTACTATGTTCGACATTGGCCGACCCTTAACGGAACTGGAACAAAACAAGACAACAAATGGATTAGACGGACTACAAGTATACACCTATAAGTCTGCCTCCCTTTCAGTGGTTTTGGCGTTGTCCTTGAAGGCGACTGTTTCCTCATCGGCTCAAAGTGGCACTACATAAAACAATTATCAACAAAGCCAACAAAAACCAAAGGATGGACTACGAAGGGATATGGGAACAATGGAAATTAAGGATAGGAATGAAAGGATAAGTCCGATATCTCGCGCAAAGCAGTAAATGAGCCTCATAAACTTGAGGTCCCTACACCCCAAAATGTCGCGTATTGGAGTACCCGGGAGCCTTCCGAGTATCCCCGGCCGCATCCAACAAGGAAGGTCTGGCGGTTTCAAAATCCACGCAGGACCACAGAAGGTGGTCCACATAGTGAATTACATATGTTATATATGTATATTTTCAAATACAATGGTCAACCAATTGAATATGAATATTATCTGAAATTGATGTTTAATTTTCGAGCGATCGAAAACACCTTTGATTGCCGTGATTGGCGGGAAACTAATAGGTTAATTTCTCAAAAAAGCACGTAAAGAAATAATTAAAATGATTAACCTTTTAAACTTGAAGAGGCCTGTTGTGATCATATGTGCGATGCAATAATGAAACATAAGCAACGTTTTTGTGTGAATCAGTTTTTCCTTAGCATTCGAAATCACGACGTTGGGATAGCATCCGCTAGGTGGTTGATTATTAGAAAAAGATGCAGTAAGGATAGGGAATAGGAAATAACGAGTAGGGAATAACGATGTGATATCCTTCAGAGTCACTGTATGTGGTCAGATCCAACATCACTCCCTCTGTAGGATTGAGTAATCCATTCTCTTTATTCTAATTTCGTACATATATATAACTTACATTTATGTTGCGCAACATAATGTCATGTCATGGATAGGGCGCTTGGTGATAGCGACTTACCCAAATGCAAGCACATAGCATATGAATTGCTGGCTTGCATTTTAGTTGCATCGAACGTGGGAACGGACCAAACGATGCGGACCATCGATTAGCTTACAGGTCAACATTCGGGTAACTGCATTCCAGGTTGCTTATAAAGGCAAGATCATGGGAAAATGTTCTCGCAAATAAAGTTGGTAAAGCCAAATCCGTCAGGTATATTTGGTATTTTTGGTCCAAAATCCTATCCGGATCTATCCCCCCATACGCTGTAGTGATTATCAATACCGAATGTAGAAATCAAAGAAGGCCAGAAATGCCAGACCTTAAACTCTCTTGTGGTTGTGAGTTGGTAAAGAAGAAAAACTCTTACAAATTAATTTAAAATTTTTATAATAGAATTCATAAAAATGGTTTTGGAAAATTTATATTCCTACTTTTATTATTCAAATTTGTTTACTGACGTACTATAAAAATTAAGGCAACATGAAATCGTTTACACGGAACAGTTACAGGAATTATAAACCTTGTCAGAGAAATCTAAACACCTTGACGAGTGATCTAGAGTAATTACATGAACTTTAGGATTAAGCAAAATGAACTCATGTAAATGCAATTAATTTCTGACAAATGATAACACAGTAGCAAACCAAAAGGTGGGAAGAAAAAATGCTTAGACGACTCACAATATCACAACCAGTTCGGTGAATATTTAACAACACGTTGCAACATCGTTCGAACATCATCGATGGAGACGCCTGGTGGTTCATTATAAATCCAAACCATTTTAGTAGTTTTGTGCAAAATGGCAAACAGGGCAGTCATGATTGTAGAACAAGTGCTTTCTGGGTTTACGTAAATAAAAAAACAATATGTAAACAACAATCATAACCGGGGTGCGTGAAAATATGGAAGCATAAAAAATCCGATAATCAGCCCGATCAGGTTACAAATGAACAAAATGGAGCAATTTGTTGTGCGTAACAAGAAAAAAAACCAGATTAACTTACATATCAATCGAGGCACGAAATGGTGCGTAAGGTGTTAATACGAAACCAATGGAAATAAATAAATCGCAGCGCTCGTAAGCTTATGTGTGCGTGTGGGTTGCGTTTGTGGCTGTGTGGTTAAAAGTGTGGCGACCGTTTACCTTAGGCTGTCGGATTATCGTTAGGCGATGAAATGTTCCATCGTTTGTCTACGGCGAGCGCTGAGACACCATATGGTGAACAGCGATAAATACACGGTGTCCGTTGTTTCCGCTTCGTTCGCTGTCATCGGTTTCGGAAGTTTGAAAATGTCTCCCCACCCAACCCAAAAAAAGGAAATGTATATGTATAAAGCAAAAAAAAAAAGGAAAACAATCCTTTTCGGCGAAAGCCAATAACCGCTGGGAGTATAAAGCCCACCGATAACCGTTCCGTCATGTGCCGTAAAATGCCGGACGTTCAGCAAACGAGCGCTCGGGTTCGAGCCGGGGTCGGAACACTCGATCGGCGCTGTGTTTGTTTGTTTGTTTATTTTTGGTCAGAGCCACGAACGTTTCGATGCGGCCGTCGACGGGCTGATCAATATGCGGTTTTCGGCAATGAATGGACCAAGGCTCCCTCTCTCGGTGGGGGGAAGGACGCTTACGGAATGAATGTTTTACGCACGGGAGGTCCCATCCAGTTTTGTCACGGCTGTGGCTCATTCCAAAAATTTGTTTATCGAGTGATCAAAACGAATAGCTGACCGCAGTTTTCCGCCTATTTCGTGCACACCGTGTGATCGTGAGAATTTCGGGTACCGAAGCGAAGGGAACCTCATGCGCATCAAACATGCATGAAGGATCGGTGGTAGGGAACGTTTTCAGAAACAGCACGCAGAACTGTTTGCCGAAGCAGTACATGTTTGGGTTTGGGTGTGTGTTGTTAAGGTGTGGACAGAATGTGCGCCTTTTATAATTGACACGCACAGGCATGCTGTTTCACCGGAATGTGCCGCGTGTGAAACATGGCACGTTATTTATTGCAGACAAAGCATTCATTACTTATTAGAATTTTGATGAAAATTTACTAAAATTAGGAAATGTTTTGAAACTGAAATTCGCATATAATTAGACCCTTGTAATATACATTGATTATTAAATGTATTTTTCCCCCTAATTATACCGTTGATGCTCTCTGTGCCATAAAAGCCATTCTGGTCTTGAAGCGTTTAGAGCGAACCGGTGGGATAGTTAACAACTGGCAACATAATCAACGGGTCGATCACTTCCAATGCAAGCGGGTTCGTAAACAATTTCTGATTGACAGCCTTAGAGCGAGGAGGTGTTAAACAACCGCCGACAAATGGTGGCAATTAGTTAACAATTACCAGCAACTATCATTTGCTAATTATTGGTAAATGAGCATGAATTGCAGTGCGATAAAGCTTAAGTTTAATCAGCTCTGCACACTAATGCGCTTTCACCAGCGGTCGTGAGGTACCCTTTTTATGTATGACATGGCGCATGGTGTATCAATGCGGAGAACACGAGCGAAATCAGAACGCGAATCAATCAGCGAACAGCCAATCAGTTCCATTTTGCGTGCATTAAGACTGCGATGGTGGTAGGCCCGATGGAGGTGCATGAACGGGGCAAACTTATGACATGCATCAAAACAGTACGCTAGGAAGCACGCTACACAGGAAATATCATACGTCAGCCCAAGCTTGCAACAGTTATGCTGAGGTTGGTTTAGAGAATTATCCTTCCAGAGTCGAACCGCAATCGAGCGGAGCGCTGGAATCTAGCTCGGTATATTGCTTTCTACCGGAGCCGATGCTTTTTCCATCCCATGAACTGGCGGAATGTCATCCGAAAACCCCCCGGTCGAAATGAAAATTCTTCGCATTTATTAAGCCGCCTCACGTTGACATCATGTTTTACGATCGCGGCAAGTAGGCAAGCGGGAAGTGGGTGTCGGTTTGAAGGAGCAGCGGTCGCGATTGTTTGTTTGAGATTGCACCGTAATTGCTAGACATCTGGAAGACCTTTGTTTGGTGAAAAATGGTTACTGTACGAAACCGGCACCATCATGCACAGTGCGCGCGATGTTTTGGTGCGTTGAGCGGTGGTGAGCGAACGTTAAGCATAAAATACCAGTGTTACACATTCATGCAATTATACTCACCCGCGGACCCGATGAGCGGGAACTTCTGGCTGAAAGTTGTGAGGTACCGGGCATTAGCATATAAATTTGATAACGAATTTATGTGCTTCCCGTTCCAGCGCCGGTGACACTGGTGCTTCTGCTCGGGTCTTTGGGCATACCACCGCAGCAGCAGTCTTACCGGTGTGCGCACCTAGCGCACATTTGCACACGACCGCACCGCTTAACTGCGACTGTGTTACCGGAATGGCCGTTCAAGTTGTTGTATCGCTTGGTTGAAGTTCCCGGCCGCATACCGCCACACTCTGGGGAGCCGTAGTTGGAAAGTTAACGGAAAGGCAAAAGATCGGTGTACGGTTGTGCTGATTGAGTCCCGGTGCGGCCACATTGGCAATCTTTCGCATATGGCTGCACGGGGACACATTATGGATGGTGTTTCGCCGACGTTTGTCGATGAGTTTTTGATTTGTATAATTTGTGGTGTGAATGAAATATGGCACTTTAATTGTTCCGGGAGGTTTCTTCGGTGAGCGGGGTGGAAGAACATTCCTTCCGAATCGTTAAAAATAATTCGAAAAGTTGTACAAGGTACATTCCGAGAATGCTACAGTCTATGCGGTTTTTTGTTGTTAAAGAAATACGTTTTGATACTTAAATAGCTAATTTTATCAATTTGTTTGTGTTTGTTTACCAAATTATATATTTTGTATTTATGAGCGTGAAGGTTAAGATGCCAATAACATTTAACAACATAGATATGAATAATTTGGGAACGTCACTCTGGTGTTAGATCCTGAATTCTGGTAAATTTTTCGGTGAAAAGTTTTGCTAAATGTGTGCTAAAGTGCTACAGCGTGTTATAGAGGGTTTAGTTACTGAAATGAATGTAGTTTGGGCCTCATACTCCAAATCAAGCTAATAAAAAATGCGAGACAAGTGCGAGTGTGCATGATTTTGGAAGTTCTGGAGCCTCAGAATTTGGAAGTACTTTTAAATTTGAATTATTTTAAATTAGTGTACTGTGTACGATGTGCAGAATAAGACTACAGCGTGCTTTTTTTTGAGATAAAAAATTACAGAATGAAAGGACAGCGTGCTTTTTTTGATAAAAAAAGACAAAAAGGGAGATAGACTATATCGGACTACTGCGATTATACGATATAATTATACCATGTAAAAGTTCTTCTGTTTCATCAAATCCTCAGAAGCAGTTACCTTGCTGTTTTGACAGTAGATATTAAGTGTTTACACTGTCAAAATTTGGTTGCACAGAAAAGGATAGATATAAAACACGAAACAGAGCTGAGTATGTGGGATTATAGTGAAATGTAGCTAAACGAAAAATGTTAAATGGGTGCCTGCTATAATTTTTTGTAACAAACTTTATGGACCGAATAAAGATTCATTCCTACATGTATCTTCTCCTTTGTGCTTTTAAATAAAGCAAAATAATTTAGATAGACAAAGGAAAGAAAGTTGTTGTTGATATTGAATCACAGGACAAAAAAAAATTTGAACTCGAGGTACCGGGTAACCGGACTTACCCTGAACTTATTAAAGGTAATTTCACAAGAATAATATTGTCATGTAATACATAATAAATATTCAGATATTCCTAATTCAATAACCAATAAAAAAAAATCAGAAATCCCAAATATTCTTCTCGCACGTTAAATTCTCTACATAAAGCTGGATCGCTTGTTGCGGTTATAAATCTATCAATATCCATCGGTATTTGTTTACTGCCTATAGATGAATTTTTCGTTGCATTTTTTTCACCGCACACCGTATCGTATCGTGTTCTACTGCATTATTATTAACAGCTCGTGATTGATATTGGAAGAGGGTGTTGATATTCTTAATTCTTCACATTCATAGCTAGGGACCTTTATGCTTCTGTTATGGTAGACGCATTAGTGTCGAAATATCTTTGATTTCTTGTTGAATTCCTGTAGAGGAATGTTTCCTGTGAGAAGAATGGAATTTAATTAAAAGCGGTCGAAACTCTGCATTACATTATTGGCTTTGAAAGAAATGTGTCTGAACCTACCTACCTTTACTATTCATTTGCTTACATGTTAACCAGAATACCTTTTGTATGTTTGTCCATTCACTCATGTACCCCACGTATGAGCGAGCAAAACAAACTGGAAAACGGTAATCAAGTGATAATGTTCGAAGATAGTTTCAACAATAAAATCCTGCATATGTTGAATGCTAGTAAGTTACAAGATCATGGAACACACAGCAGCAGAACCGGTCGGTGGTTTAAGTGCTTGTGTCGGAAATTGAATGTTTCGATGCTTATTTCGTTGTCGTATCATATCATACCGATTCCGCTGTGCTGCTAGTGAAAGCAAATTTATGAGCGGAACCTCGTTCAGAAGCTTCGTGCTTTCGTCAGCTTGAAACGCCAAAGATCCTTGCGAGCTGGAGTGGATCTGTGGATCAACGCAAAACAAAAGCGCCCCAAGAGCAAAGACCAAGCAGTGCGATTCGATCGCTGGAAAAAAAAATCGCTCGGGGAGGAAAAAAACCCGTCGCTACCCGTCGGTCCCTGGCAGATTACTTCTGCACCCGGGCTCGCTTTGAACCGATTACTGCAGTGGAAAACCCCATTTAGATGCAGAACGTCGACTGGGAAAGAAAGCACAGAGCGCCAGGCTGCAGTGATTTGCATTTCTATGCGAAACTTCTCAGCTTCTAACATCTATTTCCTTTGCGATTCAATTTCAGACGGTAGCAAATTGTCTGTCTGCTTTTATGCTGCCGGATGGATTACATTGGTTGATTTTCAATCATTTGGCATAATGAAATTCTTGCACTGTTTCTGGGCTTGCACAGCAAACGATGTTAAATGTATGCTTTATTTTATTTAAATTTAATTCAAAAATTAAATCACTCTGCGGCTAAGCGGAGCAGACCAATCTAAAAGAGTTTAAGCACTGGAGATGCTAAATTTTGATTTGGCGTATACCGTGGTGCAGTTTTATTGCGATCGATTCATCTGGTTGGCTTATATCAATTATCTTCTATCATAATAAATTCCTCCAATTTAATTTGAACTGAACGTTAATCTTGGTTTATTGTGATTTAGTCAAACAAATATCCAATTTGTTTTAAATGCGAAGTACTGCCGCGATAGATCTTAAACTGTGGGGATTGAGCATTGGATATCTTCTGGGCATATATTCACGCTTCTTTCGGGGACCTTTTGGATAAAGTTGGTCTCATATTCGAATCGGAATAATGCATGTAGACTATTATTCACTATTACGGAGGGTAGAGAAGGAGAAAAACCTTTTGTTCTGTATGTGTAGGAAAGGATACTTATAAAAAATAACCAAAATACCGAAAATCTCAAAAAGGAAACTATATTTGCTTATGTAGCCTAACTAACCTAAATAAATATATAGAAGGGAAAAGAAAAAGAGAACAACTTCTTACCGTTACCAACTTTCTATAGATTTAATCACACGAATAATGATCATATTTTAAAATGATTAAAATTAAATAAATAATTCTTAAATGATTCAACCACATCAATAGCCCTGGACTAAGACCATCATCATAGGAGAGACATAATCAACAGCAACAATAGTACGATAATTATTGAACCATTTTGCAGCAGCTTCCATAGCATCTGCTGCTGTAGGATTCATTTAACTTAGGTATAAATTGAATTGAATTCGTCATATAAGGTGTACGTTCTTAATTACGCTGGGGCAATCAGAATCATTTTAATTGTATTGTATTATTTTGTATTTTGCTTGATGCGTAAATTTGGATTTTTTGTTTATAACTGATTAAAGAATTTTAATCAATCTGTCTGTCTATTATGTTTTCAATGTGATTTCTGAAGGACTTTTTTTCTAGTACGCTGCTTCGCATTTATGGCGGTTAGTTTCCATGCAGTGCAGAACTTTTCATACGCGTTTGATGCTTTGTTTAATAAACTAATAATAGAAGTCGCTGTTGTGATTGCAAAATCGTAATCATATCAACAATTAGTGCACTTTGTTGAAAAGCATTGGCGATATGACGCTTCTCTAGGGAATTTCGACTGGAGGGGTTCTTTTTCAGATTAGATGATTAGATCGTATCGGATTTAGTTTATCCAATGTGCACCATGATATCCTATGACTTCTTAGAACTAGATGCTACTTGGTCCACCATTTTTCCGTCCTTTTCCAAATCCATTAGAATGTTAATCTAAAGTACAATTCACATTAGTTTGGAGACGTTTTCTTATCGGAATAGTGAAAGGGGACCTTATCTCGGGTGTACTCGACCGTCCAAATACTGGTTAGTGCCAGATCTGGGAAAATTCAACAAGCTTTCAATGAATACTGTGAACATAACTCAACAAAATACTCAAGATATTCTTCTTGGAATGAAGGTTTCTGTTGGTTCGTAAAATATACAGTCTTGCTAAACATTTGAACGTTTATCAACGTGTAAATTCAAATATGTTCCATTTCAATAGCCTTCTACGATGGGACGGACAAAACTCTTTCTTTTGAATTAATATGTCAAAAATTGTCATCACCAATGGAAGAATATTTCCTAGTACTGAAATACTGTAAGTCATAGTCAATAGATACCTCTACGTAAAACTTATCACACATTTTAAACGAGAATGGGTGTAAAAACCCACAGAGTTCCCGGAGCAGCTGAAATAATATAGAAAATGTATATTTCCATTCTCGCTTCTGAGACACTTCTGACAAAAATATACAAAGCTCTAAATTTCACTTCGACAGAACTGACGCTAACCAATATTTCACGCTTCGGCACAGAACGTCAGCAAGCAACTCCGGTTGTCTTTTTCCTTTGATGTATTGTCCACATTGCCCACAGGTACAAGTTTAAAATATTGTCCACATATATTTTCAGAAATGTACGATGAACAACCGTCTGTAGTTTTTGGAAAATATTTCTAATAAAGTTTTTGGAAATAATGTACATATAACGCTTTCAGAATTGAACAACGACGAGCTTCCTCCTGTTTTCTGGAAATTTAAATCTCTCTCTGAATGCAGTGGTGTTTGACGCAAATCTACTTTGCGTATCGATAAAATAAAAAGATATGATTTTTGTTGCACTCAAAATGGTTGTAAAGATTTGCTTTTTTAGTTATTAATGGCAATTCAACAAACAAAATTAGTCACGTTGTGAATCTGCCATAAAAAAGGTATTTTTTAATAGAGATGTATGTATTTTCAATCACATACATATACATTCTTAAACATATCACTTAAATATATCACTTTAACATAAACTTAACAGCTTATCACTATAAAATTACTTTTCTTTACTCATGTGCGCGACACAAACGGATGTCTATCATACGATTGAACAGGCGCCGGTGGACCTTGGATAGGAGATTAATGAGATAAAAATCAAATTAACCACTAACTTAAGCAGAGGTGACGTAGTTATTGGTGATCGTCAAATTGAAGTCATTCAATAAATCACCTATCTAGGGGCCAAAAGCCTGTATTAATGTACACTCCATTATTTCATTAATGTACTATAAAAAACTTATAGAGTTCCAGTACTCACATACGCCTCTGAGGCATGGATTTTGTCCCAAACTGAAGAGACAAAACCCTCTTAGTCGCGTTCGAAAGGAAGATGTTCAGTCCTTTTCAACCACTTGGACAGAGAAGGCGTTGTAGGCCCAAATAATGATGGAGTGATGGCGATGATGCGTCCTCCTGATAGGACGATATATTAGATAGGTAGACGACGGTGCTCGACCGTGAACGGGATAGAGGTTTCCTGCTGTAGGTCACGACCACGAAAATCCCAGATTAATGAGTATTCAACTAATCATTAGAAAATTTTTAACGATTCAATGATAGCTTTGATCCACTTTCACCTAAAGACCAACCAATTCAAAGGTTAAATTCATAGAAATTTTAATTTCATTGTTTTTTGTACGTAAAATGAATTTGAACAAAAAAAAAATGTAAAATCCATGATTTGCCCTAAAATTACTCTATCTCTATCATACCATGACGATAGACAAAGAGAGTTAGACAAAACCTGTCCCGGTTCGTCATCGGCATGTAAATAGGATCAATGTCCACTGGATGGTGTCCCTTTTTGCTGTCCCGTAATTGATGCGTGTAACCCGGCAACATATCAACAATATTCTCGACTGCAAAAGCAAACAGTACGGCACACCGGTGCACCAGTACGGTGGAAATAAATCATGCAGGTAAACAATCGTTATGGTTTAAACTGTTTATCAATTAGCAAGGGTTCAGCTGTTTATCAATTAACAAATGGGTGCAAGTTTGCCACCAGTGTGTCCACCCCTCCTCCCCCCTGGTGCCATCACGTCCATCCGTTTGCATCGCACCAGGTCCCGTCCATGAGGGGTCCGGGTATGTTCGGCCCTGGTGCGGTTGGTTTCAGGGCTAAAGAGAAGGCACATCGTACGCTTACTGGAGCCCCGGTTGTACAGGCACCAGACTCGAATAATCTCTCACCCAAACCAGGGTAGGCTGTGGTTAGCTTTTTCTCTGCAACACGAGCGAGACAGCTAGGGAGGAGAGAAAGAAGGACAGAAGGAACCAACAAAACAAAGCGCCAGAAGGAGAGCGAAGGATAGCGTTTAGAGTCGGTAGAACTCCACGGTCCCCGGGTTCGTATACAAACAGCAATAATAATAGAGCAACCGGAACAGAACCCTCTTCCAGTGGTAAAACTTTTCCCCCTCCCCGCCCCGCATCCCGCATCAACCACCCACCCTCCCTTCCCTTCACATTAACGGGGGACCGCTCCGATCGGGTCTCGGGGATAGCACCGACAATAACGAGGAAAACCCAAACGCCCAAACTTTGCCTCCCGCTGGAAACTTACACTGAAGTTAATAAATTTTACTTTATCCCCTAGGATTTCCGCCCACCGGTGGCACACTCCCATCTCCAACCCGTGGGAATGGCGAGGGCGCGGGTGTTAGGGAGGGAGGTGTATGGGACGAAATGAGTCGTTAGCCTCAAACCTCATACATTGTTGAAGGGAAACCACGCACCGATCGGGTTAGGAACCGGTCTCGCTCGCACACATACACATTGCCGTGCGGCAAGTGGATGAACATTATCCTTTTGCTAGCAGAAGGACCAGAACTGTGCTGCTGCTGCTCCTGCACGAATCGTTGGCCACCCTTTGCAGACGATATTGTTTGATCGGTTTTCGGTGCGTGGCGTGGGAAGCTTGACACCGAATTGTCACTCGCCGTGTGCGTATTTGTTTGGGACCCCACTGTTAGCCATTGACATCGAGGAGGGTTCATTTTGATGGTTCAAACAGTGGGGATCTTGGGGACAAGAAGGAAGTAACAAAAAAAATAGAACTAGTAAAATATGTTTATGTTGAACAAACGAACGAAAAGAACTAACCACACTCACATGACCACTCACACACACACACACACACACACACAGACACACAAATGAGGGTCTGGCAAGTTTGGGATGGGTTCCATTTTCCGTGATCGTGCAGCGACCCGTGGGCGCAACGTGGTTGGCAGGCGGTAGGGATATCCTTTCGATCAACTTTTCCGAGTGCTTCGTCCGGGAGTGGTTTGTTTAAATAATGAGGATGCTTTGATTTCTGCACAGTTTCGTGAACGGGACCGTTTTTTGCTCCGACCCGAACTAGTTTCTACGAGGTAATCAAGGTGGATCAAAACCGAGCAAGGTGCGAACAAGATTTCCCAATCAATAATAACGCGTTCATCGAACCTTCTTTTCGGTCACGGCTTTTGCGAAACTGCTTAAAATGAGCAGAACGGAAAAAGGGGGCAACAAAAAAAAACAAAACAAAATGTCGGTAGTGATTGGTTCGGAATATGGTGCCACATCTCGGTGCGCAAAACCAAAGCACCAAAGCCTTCAGCACAATATAGCGCAAAGCCACTCCAGAAATTATGCACCCACCCTTTAGCCGACCCGAAGAAAAGTGCAAAGCAGTCGGGAGAAACCAGGTCCGGGATAAACTGGACCACCGTCACCGGTGGCCATTGTGTTACGGGAGTGATATAATGAATTCTCATGACTCCATTTCACACCCATGGGGCAGTGGCACATATTTTGACGCATTTTTCTTGCTTAGCGCCTGACATTCTTTTGCTCCGACATGAACCCACGGGGCAAGTTGCGGCAAGAACAGGCAAGGAGGACGCTTTGTGTGCGAATGAACCGCACGGAATGGAGATATGGCAGTGGTGGGGAAGAATTTTGGTACAGAGACAATGAAGTTCACATTCTTCCCGCGCTGGAGAGCATTCGCCCGGTTTGCTGGTGTGGTTCGAGGTGGATGGTTAGTTTTGTGTGTGTATGCTTTTTTTTGGCTTCATGCTAGTCTTGTCGCTATTCTTTGCGAGAACCTCTCGGGGTGGTCGCGAATAAAAAGCATACCAATTTGTTGCTGTCCACCGTTTTGCTAACCAGCTCCGGTGCTCTCTGCAAACAGGACAGGAGTATCCCGTCCACCTCGAATGTCCCGACCTCCACCCCCCCTCCCCGGTTTCCATATCGGTTGGTTCATGAATATTGAACGTCAACGGAATATAAGCGAAATAATGGGACTGGGGGCCCCAAAAGTTAAGGGGTGAAGATGATGCCTCGAGGGTTCGTCCGTGAGCATCCCGTGACATCGCTGATCGAACGGGACTGGTGGCAGGAAATGGAGAAGAATAAACGTCACGGTGAACGTCCGGGATGCTCCTGTACACGCATACACAGAAGACAATGCTTGATGCTGGAGACGTATCGTATAAGTTAGCTATTTGTTGCCGGTCACAATTTTTCGGACGGTTCTGATGGGTGGACAAAAACAAACGAATGGCACGAGAAAAAGCAAAAATGCTTGTCGCCCAGCAAAAGTCTCACATTTTCCGTGCTTATCTGACTGGCGCATATTACCAACCGTAGCAGCGGCGGCAAGTAGCAAAATGTTCTTGGAAGCGCTTCCAACGCATTGTTTACATTTATTGTGATAGTATTTTTTTGCCCGGACCTAGCGAGCTCCATCCACCCATTTGTGGGTTCATGCGGGGCTAAATTCACTCATAGTCCACTATGGGGAGGAAGAAGAACAAATTTCGGTCAAAACAGTTCATTACATCAAATATAATAATATAATGTAATATTTTCAATAGTAATAATAATTAATTTATGTAATAATTTAATTTAATAATAATTAATATTAATAGACATAGGCATTGTATGATGATTCCACTGAAAACGAGGTTTAAATCAGTTTTGCTTTGTACTGAAGCAAATGCCATTAGATTCAGTTATTTTAAATTTATTTGGCAGTAATGTGTATTTATTTATCTACCTGGGATATGGCAGTTTAATTGTTGCAAGTATGTGGAATTCGGGCGCGCTAAAAAAATGTCCTAATGCCAGCACGTATTAATTAGTTTTTTTATAGATATGAGAGTTTTAATATACTACAGATAATTTGGTTTCCCTCTGTCTCCATCTCTGTGTCGAGGTATAAGATATTAAAATCTAAATTTTAATTACTAAAACACAGGATATAGACACTAGATTTAGACTAGCACGGTTGCTGTATACATAAGTTGACTGATCAAAGTTTAAATAAATTCGTTGCATTATGCTAAGTATTATAATTGTTAGGTTTCTTTATTTATCCATATTGTTCTCTTACAACTCCGGCAGGGTGAGTTGAAGCTCCACTTTACTTGAAGGACCAATGTATTCTCTTCTCCTGTCACTTATATACTCTCAACGTCATCAGGACGCGGTAGTGATGGGCGAGCATTAGGGATGGGCACACTATAAGGATGGGAACACTGTAAGGATGGGAGTGCGGGAACGAACTTACTCCGTTTCAATGGGAACGGAACAATAATCATCTCAACGTATTATCACATTCATAAGCCTGTTACGGATATAAAGAGTGACAATCTTCAACTGACGATCATTTTGATTTCTACTAAATACACACCAAAACCCAATCTGAGTTTATTTTCTAAGAGAATCTATCGACTTGCAGTCTCCGAGATGGACGATATTTAGTACACAGACATTCAGAAATATATTTGTTTCCTTCAAATGTGTATAATTTTTTCCTTCTAAAAGCCGTCTGAAATGCTAAATAAATAAAAAAAGCAAAAAAGCAATTCGACTTTGCAACAATGAAGTATAAACGATGTTGCACCAGTATGAATAATATTTAGTACCGGATGGAGGCGCCCAGTGGTTCAACGATTAGAGCCGTTCGTCCATAGCAAGGACTGGACTATCCAACTCCAATGTGGCAAAACTATATCTATTTCAGGTCTCTTTCTCAAAATTCAAAGGTGAATTCGTCTCCTTCAGTCCTGTAAATAGGTGTGAGGTAGGACATTAACAGCATAGAACTTAAGAACCTTTATACCTGAGGATTCGGATCAAGATTGATCACATTTAATTTCAACTGAGCAGTAAAATCATAATCATTGTAGAAATCATAGAGTTATAGTAATAATAATATAGTATATTAGAATACACAAATCATCGAAATTATTAACTTATTAAACACAAACTATAATTAAACTTTTGACCGATTGTATACTACAGTGCGACGAAATTATTGCTGTCCATTATAGCTCTCCCAACCAGTGCTGGCCTTTTTGTGGCCGCATCGTAAATAGTGATGTGTTCTTTTCGCAGGTTAAATAATGACAGCAAAACGCAAACTTCAATGCTGAACGGTTGAAACGGAAAGCCTGCATCGTATCGTCAGGATTCGATATGTTTGATCGGAATGTGTGGAACCGGTTTCATCAACCGGATTGATGGGCTGGTAAATACCTCAGGTGATGGTGTCCGGGTAAGAAACAAATGTACTCGTTCGGTGCGCATAATCAAATGGCGCTACATGCACTGGAGTAATTGAGATTGATTGAAAGCAACACTGATTTTCACTTCAGTTACATCCAACCTAGCAACGGAGCTATTTCGTTCGAGTAGGCTAGGGTTGTCTGTTGCATGCAATAAAGAAGGAAAAAAGTCAGAAACGGGTCGTAGGAAATTTTTCCCTTTATTGAGCCTGTGACTTTTCTGTGAAGTGTGTTAAACTTTTGGAGTAATCGGAATGTAAATGGAAACACAATCTTTCGCAGAAAGCTAAAGCGCACAACCCTACCCAGCGTTGGCGAAAGTTTCCAGAATTCTTGGTTGAAATTTCTTGCTACCATTTCTTTCGGGAGGGGCCAAAGTTATGCCAACAATTGTAGTAGGCGCAGCGAGTGAGCAATTCGAACAATCGCCGCAACCATAAAATGGGTACTGAGAATTGGGTAAGACGATAGTCCCACCAGTAGTCAGTCGGCTTGCTGTATCGATACTTCCAGTCAAATGGGCAGCTGGAAGCTCATCCGCCAGCCGGTACGAAGTCGACGGGAAACAGATTGCTGAACGATGGCACCGAACGATGTCAATTTTGTGTGAACGTTCTGCACCTTGTCGTAGGAGCCGTTCCGGTCGAACAATTCCACTAGAAGCGGCAACCGTGACCGAAAGTTTATCTGTCTGGACAAATGAACGCAAAACCGAACGGGGCCGGACGGAAAACTGGAAAGTGGCCCAATCATAAGGTCAGTGGATCATCTCGAAGAAAAAGCACCCCTCGGTCCGAAACGTGATGGCCGATCGGTGGAACCGGGGGGTTTGGAGGGAAAACGTTGGGATTGTTGGGTGGCGGAACGAATCCCGGCCCAACAACAGTGTGTGTACAGTGTGCCGGATGTACACGCCAACACTTTCGGAACGGATTTTGCACCGTACCGAAACAGCAAGGTCCTTTTTATTGACCCACTCAGTAGCACAGCCCGGAATGCTTTTCGCTGCTCGGGTGAAGATTGGCCAACAAAATGCTGCTCTAGGAGTGGAATAACTTAGCGAACAAAAAAGCATTTTTATTGGTAAGCAGGAACGGTGTGAGGGGAATGATAAGATTCTTATGGAATCGTAAATCGGAATCGTTAGGTTTTTTTTTGTTGGGAAATTCCAAGAAAAATCGAAAAACAATCCCGAGTGGGGTGGTTTAAAATGAAGCACCGCAACTCGTTGATCACGAGGTTTATAAAGTCCAGTTGATAAAAGCGGTCCACCACCACCCAATCGTGAGTTGCGGTTTGCCAGAGTGATCCTGGGACATCGATTTTATATTGGGCTTAACCACACAAAGCGGCCAAGCGGGGAAAAAACTAAAACACAATACGGCCTCGCTATCGCTTTTACGGCCTAGTTGAGGTCATCGATTTGTTCTCCACGCACTCCGTCCCACTAACCGGATGCTTATCCTGCCTTAGGAGCCGGTCGAATCTGTGCGGTTGATGTCGAGAGATAATGCTCACTTCCGGCCACAAAATTCAAACAGCATCAGGCACTACTCGGAACGCAAGCACTTGTGCACCGTGCTGAACTATTTATTCCACGAGTGCCTCCGGGGCGCACGGTGCAGACCGTCCGTCGTGTGCATTGAACGGAAGGCGGATGGGTGGCCCATCTTGCGAATTCAAATTCGGCCGAATGATGTCGTTCGATTTGTCCCGCCCGGTACCGGAAACATAAACAAATAAATGCAACTTTCTCTTGAATGATTTTATCTCGTACGGAGTTTCAGCATCCGACGCCTGTTCGCGTCCGCTTTGTCCCGGAATGGTCCCTAAGGTAATACAGCTTCCTGCTGGATCCGGGACACGGGACGGGTGCTGTCGATGAATCTCCACTATTCGAAGCAGTGGCGGATACGGGCAGGGTGTGTGTAGGTGTGTGTGCCACTGGCGACGGAAGCATGGCCGTTCTTTTCTTTCCTATTTACGGCGATAAAAAGTAACTGCAAATATTTCACTTTCCCTTTGTTGGGTGCTGCCTCGTTTCCTGGCCCAGTGTTCCGGGTTCCGGGATGTGTATGTTTCGGTGCGAGGAGCACTTTCACCAGTATGCTTTTCCAGCGTGCTGAGCTGACTTTATTGCCGAGCCCCGAACTGTTTCATGGTTGGGTTAGTATTTACATCATCAACGTACGTATTTCCCTTTTTTCCGATCGTGTCCGAACAGCGCAAATGAGCTGAAAACGGAATGTCCACGGTTACTTCTTTCTGCTGCAACCCGCGCTTTCCTCCTCACTGGTTCCGTGTTATGCTTTTGGTTCAGACCGGTTATGATATTTGTTCGACTGTTTGTTTGTTAGTTCGACGTTTGCTATTACGCCTAGGCTGATACGGAATCCATGGCGTGCAGATCTTTACACCAGAAAGGGCTGTAAAGGGTAGTGGGTAGGAAAGGAAGGGAAGGGGAGAATGTTTACCATAATCAATTCCAAGCTTTTCTTGTCGGTCGTTTTTCTTTCATTGGGATTCGTTATTTTTAGGATGGGCCCGGCATGGTATGGATGGTGCAAACTGGCAACCAAACGGACAAGCGATCGCAACATCGCTCTCCAAAATGAGAAGCGCTCGGTTGTTAATAAGTTATTAGTGCAGTCAGCCGTGGGGTGGAAAAAGTTTCCACGCCGGTACACGCTGGAAGCAAAGTGGGTAATGATTTAAGGTGGTTGTGTTTTTGGGTAAAGTTTCTCCCTTGTAAAAGCAAACCTCCTCGACCATTGGTTATGGATCATTGATATTATAAATGTGGACGGTGAATGTATTGGATGTAAATGTTATAGCATTTTTTTTTGTGTTTGGTTTAATGTGTAGTTTTCGTTTGTTAAAGCCATTAAAGGATGCTACCCGGGTTTTCATTAGTCAATGAATTCTGTTGGGGATACGAAACAAATATTAAACATTCTCACTTCATTCATCACGATGTTCTGCATGGGTAAAGATGCATTCATTACACAACTTTGAGCTTTAAGGTGTCACTTGGCGCTTTCTGTATCAACGGTGCTAGTTCGACTTCAATTACACGGAGTTTAATAAGTTTAAATACTCTTTCCAAATAGAATAACAAAGAATGTTTTGTAGAGGTTTGTGTTATGCTCTTGGGTTGAACCCTTCTTTGCTCTTCTTTGAACGTTTCTCGAGCACGTCGTCGTTGTTCACGCACGAATTGTATAAGCATTGTCAGTATCATATTTTCAGAGTTGCCTTTTTGGACTGCCTTTTAAACCGGACCCTTTCTCCACCTTTTTGGACTGAATCACGATTGCATCGTTGTGCATGTTGTTTTTTAATAATCTGTAAGACGCAACAATAACCTTCTCCGTAGCAAAGACTGACTTTACTAATACTCGTTTATGAATAGTAAAATTGGGGCCAAGTAAATATGTTCTATATCATAGATCATCATAGTTCTATATAGATATGTAAGCTTCAAACTTTAGTCCAGGAAGTCGGTTAATCCATTCCGACAGCACCTTAGGATGTGTGACCATATTAAACTACAGAACACAACTGGAAGCTCAAGTGTCATCAACATAAATACCCCCTTTCCGTAAATCGATCATAACATTTAACAACAGTTGACGACCTGTTCTGTTCTTATCGTTGCTGTGCGGATATTAAACAAACAGGACCCGTACCAAACACCACCAAACCGTTCCTGCGTGGTTTGGTCAGACTAGATCAGCTGTGGTTGAATAAAGCCAAAAATATTAAAAAGAAGAATATTTTGCTAACGAATTGTTGCACACAAATGGAAATATTGTGACAACCGCTTTTCTATTGGTATGTTAGTACATTGAAAAGTATTTAATATTAGTAAAAATCTAGTACTCCAATATTTCAGCATGTGTAGAAATGCACGAGAAAGGTGGAAGGACAATAAATATAATACTATACTAAAAGTATTCGCGAGTCTCCAGGTATTAGTATTAGTATTGTCATAATCAATTACATCGTGCAACACATGTTAGTGTTAATTTGTTAGATCTCCGGAAGGAAAAAGAATCAGCAATCAAAATTATGGCAAACATGCTGTACACTAATGTATAATAAATACTTATTACACGCTTCACCCGAGATAAGATGCAACCTTTGGATGGTAGAAGTAAATGTCGACCGTCTACATAGCTTTACGTAGCTTAGGTTAATAATGTTAAATAATAAGGATAATACATTAGATATAGAGCCGTTCTCACATTGAAAGAAAAACAATGCCCTAAAAAAGTGAATTCCATAGATTTCTAAATAAAAATATTTTATAGATCAGTACAAAAGCATAGAAAATTTAAATTGTTAAATTATTATTATTCAGGGGAGAAGTGAATAGGGCAAATAATAATTCAAATAAATAATTCGTTGCATTTTGCTACCATTTAAAATTTACTTTAGTTATGAATCGTATATTAATTTTTTTAGGAAACAATTATTTGCTATATAAAGCTAATTGATAGCGATGGAGTAGGGGTTTGTTACATCGGGTGGGATGTGGAGGGGCACGTTCAATTATTTGCTTCGTAACATACAATAAGATTCCCGCTTCATTATTTTATTCATCTATTAACAATTGCTTATTTTTCGTATTTTAATACAAATTTCTTGTTTCCTATCTACTTATTCATGGAGTGATGAACCCAGTTATCATCCATTGTCATATGTCAAAGTATTGCGCTTCAAACAATCTTACAATCCTTGCGCATTTGAGCAAATGTGGCACACATTTTCAAATCTTCTAGCATATAGCCACAATGCTGATCAATATTGTAAAATACATTACCTTGGCTGCACCAAGGTATCCGCTGTCTCATAGAATCATTCATCATTCAATATTATTAATTCTCGAATGTTCATTCTCTGAACAATAATCGATTTACGACTACTAGGGTGTGCGTCATCATGATCGGTGATTGTATGATTGTCTTTTAAGTAAAAAAAAATTAGTCAACTAAAAATAGTTGATTTTAATGGTATTCAGTTGCACGATGATTATCCTTTTTACCGTATTTTTCTCAACAAATGCAATGTTTTTTTTTAAACTAAATTCTATAAATTATAAACGCGGTTGTAATAACTGATAGCAAAATTGATTATTAGGTTGCAAGGGTAAGTAAAGGAATTAAAATTTAGAGCTAATTATGATACAATTCTATAACCTATCAAGCTGCTGTTGTACAATTAGATAGGCTATTTCGATCAAGTTTGTTGAATGCTCTACAACATTAAAAATACACATGTATTACTTACTGTTTTCCGTTGAAAGATACTTACTGAAATTATATGCGTCGAAAAGGAATATTCATTATTATATTTAAACGAAATGTTATACACTTTAAAAGCACAATGTATAGCTTTTTGATATGCACCAATATGCCTTAGTATTTTAAGCATGTCAGCATGTCCTTTGAAAACTATTGACAGAAGGTAGTGTACAAAGGTCGATTAAAAGAAAAGTTTTTTAAAAATGTTACATAAAAACCCTCAAACATATTAAAATACTTTGTACCTTATCATTTAAGTTTTAAGAACTAAAAATGAAACATGATGTCAAGTATGTTAACATTGTTCATACACAACTTGCGAAACACAATCATTTCTACAGTTTGTGTTGGTATATTTTTGTTTATTTTGTAATACATAAATTTCACCATTGAAATGGCTTCTCAGCCGAGGAAAATTGTATTCTAATCGAATGAACGTTTCACCTTCACATGCCACAGAAGCAATCGCGGGCTTTTCGCTTATCGCACTGACGAGCGCTAACATATTTTATGCTTCCCAAATTAAAAACTCTCTTTTGTTTTGCTTTTTAAACCGGTGATGACACTTTGCTGGCGCCAATTGTCTGGCAATTTTTATTGCTCCCGGTACAGCGGAGCGGTAAGTTCCAAGGGTTATGGCCACACTTGAATGTGTTTTGTGTATGCGGGCACCATTTTGTGTATTGTCCTCCCTCCTCCTCATCTTTTGCAAATTGCGGGTGGGGTAGTAGCGGGAAATCGGATCCGGTTTACTGTGAGTGCTACTATCAGTTAGGTTCAGTAAATTGCAACATAACGAAGGGAGAAAAAGACGATCACGATCACTTCGCAGGTGTGGTGTACCCTGTGTGACAGGGCATGTGTGCAAAAGCAAAGCAAAAAAAAGGGTATGAAACGATGGAAGAGTTCGAAGGGATGAACCCACGAGCCCACCAAATCGATTATTTGCGAGCGCAGCAGCAGTTCGTATGCATGAAGCATGCGGATAGCAATTTCGTGCGAACGAGTGTCACTGGGGATAAAGCGACATTACTCAATTATGTAAACGACATCCGTGGGACCCAACTCCCCTCTACCCTTCTCCCACGGTATCGGTGGTTGTTTGTCCCCGCTGTATGGACTTTACACACGGTGCGAAGAAGCGCAAAGGTGTCTACCGGACGGGTGCGTGCGTGTTTGTGTGTATGTATCCCCGAAATCTGGATGATGCCTAGATTGGATGAATCTGTTCCACTACTGTTCGACGGCATGAAGAACTTTTCGGGCTCCGGATACGACAGACCGTGGGGCGGAGTTTTGATTTTGAGTATTGCAAATGAAGTAGAACAAACATTTACCGAGTCGATGTTCTGGGCCGTGCGCCACACCTGAGGACCTGTGTGCTAGCCGGGAACCTGGCTACTGGCTGGGCCGTGGGACGACGAATGAAGCGTGAACTCTGGCAGCTTTATTATAATTTAGATGGAAATGGAAAAAGTTTCAATGTGATAACTTTGCCAACAGCTTGAATTAATTGTTGCGTGCGCCTTTGCCTGGGACTGTGTGCATCCGAACCGGGTTGGTATGCGTTGTGACACGGTGTGTATGTGATGCGGTATGAATACACTTAAATTAATGAATGAAGCCTGAGATCACCGGTGAGAAACAGCTAAACTTTTTCCACCCATTCCGGTGTAGAGAAGCTTTCCGGAGTGCTTCCGGTTGCTGGCGTAGGCATGATGTCGATGGTGGATCATTGACGGTTGTCTCGCACTAGGTCAAACGGAAGTGTCATTAAGTTAAAAAATGGCAAATTAACGATACATTTCAATTATGCATCAAGTTCACAATACTACAGCGGCTTCCCAATGCGGCTCAAACCCAAAATGCGAAAGAGTGTGGTGCAGTTTTAGCTCCACACTAGCTGTGTGCGGCGATAATACGATGCTGCTGATGGGAACTGATTTCATAAGCTCAATAAAAACTTGTGTTAAATAATTTGCATTCAATTAATATTATTTTACGCTTCTTTTGGTTTTTCTGCCTTGTATCTTCATCACCGCTGGCATCCGCGTTTGGTGTGTGTGTGTGAGTGTGTGATTTTGTCGAACTTGATGCGCATGTTTTGCAGTTGCCATACAATGGGCACAGCTGCCACGTAAGCGTCTTGTCCGCCTTGTTACTTAACCCCCGGAATTAACGTTCGAAACGATGTTGGCTTAAGCGGAACATTATTTGCATAATTCGTTCGTAACATCGGTGCCGCGATGCCGGCGGTACATTGGTTTGGTAAAACGCGAATCCTTTTTCGCATGAAGGGCGTCCAAATGCGGCGTCCCCCAAACCCCGAATGCTAACATTCCGACGGTATGAAAATGACAATCTGCTCGCTAGTGACGACCTGCCATAAAATGTGCAGCAGTGCCACATTCCGGCGATGCAGGATCGATGCAGGTGAAACAAATTTGCTCTTACACATTGTAGCTTTTGCACCAGACAAACAAGCAGAATGCTGTTTGCCGAGCGAGTTTTGGGCTCCGGCAACTCCGGCACACGGCTGTTCAAGTACGTCGTTTGGCGTTACGATTGTTGGGAAATGTTGAATTTCATTTAATTCCGAGAATGTTGCCAGCAGATTGCAGGTGGATTGTGAGACGACGTTGTTTATGAAGTAGGGTAAATTGTGAACCGATGCGAAGTTTTTCAAGACGGTGTTGGGGAATAAAAAAGCTGATTGAATGTGCAAATTTAAACCATGGAAAATAGAGCATTGAGAGTCTTAGGAAACGTATGGTGGGATGATATTTGTATTTGAGGGCTAAAAAAGATTTACTTCAACTCAACTATTGCCGCTGAGAACTGAGTCAAGAGTTTTCTATTTAATGGCTGTGTGCAATGGTTATAAAATTTATGTAATTTATTTATAAAGTAAATTGATTGTGAATAGATTGCGATAAATTTATAATTTGAATCATTTAAGTTAATTTCGTTAAGATTTACCGAAAGGGCGTTATTAAAGAGATATTTAAATAACTCAAAATCAAATTCGGTAGCATATGATTGTTCAACGATATTTCTATATTAAATCTGAGCTTAATATATAAGTGATATTTTTTTTATTCCAATCCTAGTGAGATAGTTGCACAACAAGTAACTTCACAATCAGTAACTTTGGTAATACACAAAGCATTAACTGACTCTAATTAGTTATGAGTGAAAAGCGTGGCGTAATTTTAAAATTACAATTAAAACACTATCTTTGTCGGGACTTTCCGAGATCTGACATGTCAAAGGGAAATGATCGAGAACATACAGAAATATGTGAGGGGAAATGTATATTTGTAGCACTACAAAAAGGCATAAGTGCCAGAAATATGTATCTAACGGATAGAAGAGTATCGAAATAATTTCAAACATACGACCGCTTGGTATCGTTTAAAATATTCTGGTAACGGGGATCTGGATCTGACAGAATAATATTGTAATGCAGCATGTCAAAATTGTAGGAGAAGCTTCATAGGTAACCGTTCTTTAAGATAAGGTAAAGAAAAGCGATAATTAAATGATAACTTTCCCAGCTGCAATCATAGGACTAATCCAGTGTCGAATAGGATATGAGTGAAATGCTTCTGTGTAGAAGTAGAATATATAATTGATGAATAGCCCATGTAGGAAATTATACATTTATAAGGTTTTCACCGTACAGGTATATTGAAAAAAAAAACATACGAATAAATCTGTTAGAAGGTCATCGCAAATCATGTTACATGAATATGGAATTTGTGATACAGTGATACAGTGATACATAGTGATGCAATTTGGATGCATTGGATTGATTAAAAATACGGGGTTTCCCTCTGAAAACAACGATATCCTTCATTCACCCCAACGAAATTAATGAAAAATATTACTTTTTTTTTAAATATTCTTTTGTACCTATCTTGGTGGTAGGCGTGTACTACAGTGGCAATATGGTTTGTTCAAAATTTTATCATTTAAACATTCCAGTATGTACGGATGAGGTAATGGTCCAATGAAAGCTCAATTGAATATTGCAAAGTTTCCGATGCAAATGATACTACGTCCACTGTTGAAACATGACTGTGTTTAGTTGCTATAATGATATTATCAAATAGAAATTAGGGAAAATTTACATTTATTATTATTCCTGGAGATCGGCCGTATTGCTAGGAAAAATATAATCATAAGCCTCGAATTTGCATAACTCAATTGTATTTCTGCATGTTCTTAAAGATTTCAAAAGGTTTTAATAATATTCCTGTGAGTTATGCACTTGTGAAAATGTTATTACTCTTTTTAAAACTTGTAAAATTCAACATACTGTTAGAAATAAGCGCTTTATCATAGAATTATGCCTTATATGTTTCAAACTCTCCGTAGAAGAACAGAGGACATTTCGCATTTCTAGAAACAATTTTCTTGTGCTTTTAGTTTGTTGCAGGGGGTGGTATTTTATTTAACTATTGATACACTTACTCTAAAGAAAAAGTTTTCAAACGTACCAAGGCCAAATGCAATGAACTATTTAGGCTTCACCAGTAGCACTAAAACATTCTTTTTTAGGAAGGAGATGATAGAGGAAAGGTTGTGGGATGGTCCTTGATTATGTTTTATTGATCTTACAAGATTAATGGCAATTGCATCGATATCATTATTGTTCATTTTTGTAACACAATATCCAAGCCTACCATTAGAAGAGCACAATATGGATCAATCTGTTTAGTCATCTCATAGGAACAGATATGATCCAGTAGATTTTAATGTGCATAGTAACGTATAGCACACTAAGCATATCTCACAACCGATTCATTATTTCGTTACATCGTCGAAGCCGTATTGACTTACTTTACCGCGTATTTTCTTGATAGTCAGTCCATGCTATAGGATAATGGTCTAGATGAGATTTTGCTTCCATCGTGTCGTGTGGGACCGGTGCCGCTACCAAATCCACCCCTAGCCCGCGTCATATTTTATTTACTTTTACTGACAACTGTTTTGTTTGGGATTCTTTAGGTTATCTAGGTATTTAGGGTTCGAATTCCCATTTTTTAACATATTCTGCTCCTGCTCCTTCTAAAAAGTTTTATAAAACCATCTCTCTACGGGTGCGTTTTCCAGGAAATGTATTAGAAATGGCCATGTTGCTCAGATTATCAGGGCGTTTGACTAGTCTTTCAATGTAATATTATTCGACTTGGTTTCGAGTAGTAATACAATTATGGATCAATTCGTTTTCATCAGTTTAATAAAATTGAAACCATTTCTTTAAGATACCTTTACCACGCACAAGAAGATTTGTAGGACTTTTCAAAGTCCACTTGCAAACACTACAGATGTTTCACTAGTTCATGATGTCTGAGGCGGTCTAACAAGGCCTGGGGACGATTCAAGGCACTGAAACTTTGCATTGGCTGGAAAGAGTCCTATAAACGAAGTACTGAAACATTCCCAGGAAATTAGGTCGAAAGCACTCCATTACTCCGATAGCTTTCAGACACCTTTCCACATGTATGCAAAGTAGATGGATTCTGAGACTCACAGAAAAATCTCTGAAAACCGCGTGAGAAAGCCGTATGGAGCAATTAATACAAGGAATAAGAACGGATTATCGTCGCTTCGTTATCGCGACCAATCTCGCGTATTTCCTCCCTTTCTTTTGTAGCGCGACAGAAATACATCGTTACATCTTCTAAAATTCCTTCTTCCATGCATGATTTTAATACAACGAGCATCTAGTAACACTAGATACACTTAAGTACTATGTGCTTAATTTATAACTGCAAAACACATGGCTCAGCATGAAAAAGAG
Organism: Anopheles moucheti; assembly: GCF_943734755.1. Classification (NCBI taxonomy): domain Eukaryota; kingdom Metazoa; phylum Arthropoda; class Insecta; order Diptera; family Culicidae; genus Anopheles; species Anopheles moucheti. The sequence continues at coordinate 51,725,692 of NC_069141.1, forward strand.
GAATAATTGTTTCGTTCACCCATGTTGTCAGCAGTGTGGGGAATGGGGTCGCCGGCAAAGTGAGCTGTATAGAAAGTGTATGTACTTTCTACGAAATGAAACAAACTCTTACCCAATCCATCACGGGTTTATCTATCTTTATGCGGCGGTATCGGTTCATCTGCCAACTCCCGCTCCCTTTTTTATGCGTTACGCATATTTTGGGTTTGGAGGAAAAAATGGGCTAGCATAGTCATTACAACTCCTATAAACGATCGCATTAGCTGTCAAACTGTCGGGAGTTGGGATCGTGATTCACCGTAACAGCAGCACGAGAAAGCATCAGACTGCGGTAGGATGGTCCCGGAGCAGCTAAACAAGAAAAAATGTGAAGCCACCGTGTGCGTCGCCCGCTTTTGGCTATGTAATCCAATTAATCCGCTCCCAATGAACGCTCGACACGCATTCTGGGTGCCGTTGAAAAGGTTCCATCATATTCCACTGGTTGTTTGTTGTTCTTTTTCACCAATATACAGCGGTTTTATGTTCGTGGTTCATCTCACACTTGTTTTGTTATGTTGTTCGAAACTGAAAGCGGGTGATTTGTTTGTTGTATTTTTGTTTTCAAAATAATTGATATTTCGTTCATGGTTCAGCATTTTGCGAGGTTATTCGATATTCTTCGTTGCAGTAAACTTGTTACGGGTAGGTATTGTGCAAGCTAAAGGCGTACAAGCACAAATTGAACTAAAACACCGAGCATTGAAGGGTTTTTTTTTGTTGACAGGAATTGATGGAAGTCTGTATCGCGAAACAATTTCGTTATATTTCGGACAATTTCATAAAACAGTGACATGAGGATCAGGTGCTACCAAAGGATTTTATTTATTTTGTAAGATATTTAACAAGTTTTAGATTGATGTCAGTCAAATATGTGAGGGTAATACGAGCGTAAGGGAATACGCTCGATTTGGGGCCTCGACTGGACTTTATTTTTCGGAGAATTTCATAAAAATCCTATGCGAAAAACGAATGTTGCTATGAAAATTATTAAAAACGGGATTGTTGATACAAGAACCCAATCACATCGTAACGCACCGTAACGCATAACATCTGGCGAGGCATGTATGAAGCATTTTTCTGTTAAAATATTATGCCCGAAAGAACCATGCCAGTTGTTTTATTGAAATTTTAAATTAATATTGCACACACCGATAGATCATCCTGAAGCCGCCGTGTTACGGTGCAGCGGAGAGAAGCGCAAAGTATGGTCTTACCGTTACCCGCGTACTTTTCTTATGCAAACACATTCTGATGAGACAATGCACTCGCTTTTTTCCATGCTTTTTGTTGTGTTTGTAACGCTTGAATCATAAATTTTGTGTAATAGCCTTTTTATGATTCCTTAGACTACTAGCGCCGTAGTTTGTGTAAGAGTTGTTTACCATATTTATCATTGACCGTGCCCCAATGTTTTACGCTGCGTTCCGCGCGATAATGGTATTGTTTGACATTTTTCGGCCACCACTCTGCGATGGTGTGCTTGTGGTGGGTTACGATTGTTGTGTGCGGGTCGGTATGGGTCCTTTTTTTTTTGGTTCTTTGCTCCCAGTTGAAACAACTCACAAACTCTGCACTGCGGCGACCCAATCGCGTCGGTGAAAGTTGGTTGGTGGTGGTTGTTTTCAGATCACCGATGTAAGTGTTCGGTTCGGTCTCCTTCGACGCGCTAAAGCATCGCAGGCATCCAAAAACCATAACACCCCGTAGCGGTTGAAACCGTATAATTTTATTGCACGCGGAATGATGCTATCAATTCGCCTTTTTGCCACCATTTTCGCCTAACTGCGACTACTAACATTACCGCACATGGTTATACGATCCGGGCGTCTGCCACTTCGCTTCTCTCCAGAGAAGTGTTATTGAACTCGAAACCAGCGCGAAACCTTTAGCCACATGCTACCACCACCACCACCACCACCCAAAAACATCGCCATTTTGCAGTAACCGAACAGAGCCAGCGTTGGGAAATAAATCAACCCGATCAACGATCATTCGGTTCGGCTATTGAACGGTTGGAGTGTGTGTGTGCGCGTTTTTTTTCTTCTTCCCTCGGTGTTTTCGTGTGTGCTGCAAGCTCCTCCATGTTATCGACTCTCGGGGCTTGATGCTGGTCATTGCTGATGTGCCGGTAGTTATCCGGCGGTTTTGAGGTTGATGCTGTTGCCATCACGTTCAATGGTCATTAATCATGAATTTTATACGTTTCATTTGAAGGGTTTGGATCTAATTAGAAACCTCAGACGAGAGGTTCAAAATTCGAAACAGCCCTCAAAACACCGGCACGACGGGAGTTTTATGATGCCAAAGAAAAAAAAAACACGGCAACAATAAACAAAAAAAAATGTAGTCCGTTACCGGAACAGTTCCGGAACACACACACACACACACACATGTATTGCGGTTAGCAGATGCAAGGGTCGTAAAAGATAGCTGTGGACGAAGCGGTAGGGATATCGTTTTATAAAAGATTTAGTACCATAAATAACGTTTACTGGGTAACAAGATTGAACTTCTGTGGGGCGATCTTTGTCATGGTGTGTTAAGTTTATTAGGTATGGCCTTTGACCTTATTTTGATGCTCAATTTATGGCTCGTTAGGTTAGTGAGGCCATGGGACATTATTCGATTTTGAGTGACACATTGTCCAGTACTGTAGCGTATGTGTATGCATAAATGAGAATTAAAGTTTTCCATTTTTTTGCTTAAAAATTATAAACAAATTGAGCAAAAACGCCAGCAGATTTGCATATGCTCCGAATTAGACTCGAATGTGGTACCGATATTCAAAGAGCGAAAGGATATTAATACACAACATGACTAGCACACGCACACTTCAACGCCATTAGTCTCGTTTCATCGTTCGAGCATGTAAATTTTCTTTCAATTATCGCCTATCAAATAAGTGTTTGTCATAGCTGGGTAGATACTTACACTGTCGCTCCGTGTCAGCAAGATAATCAATCACACCATGCAATCAATTCTCGATTAAATGGAGCAGGGCAATTTCCATATTAAAATGGAAGCGCACTTCATCGCGCACGCAAGCCGATATTGGACGTGCAGTTTTGTTGAAAACTTATTTGCAAACATTCCTTACAGTCTTAGCAAAACATTGGATTATTGCTTGCACTGGCCAAGAACAAAAAAAAAGAAAATAGATTCTTCTGCAAAACATTCTTCTCCTCGTACGAGTTGAAAGCTAGACGATGGGCTGTCATTTCGCATTCAACGGCTTGTCACTCAAGTGTGCTTTTTTTTCTTCTCGCCCTCTTTTGATCGGTGGCTTACGGTTTCAGCGATTTTAATATTACACCAACCTTATCGTTTATCATCAAAGCAAAAGCCGTTCTAGTGTTCGTACGGTACGTTCTAGCCGTTTTTCATTAAGTTTCATCTTCACAGCTGCTCGGTTGCTGAGTCCAATGCTTGACATTTGTCTTCAATTTGTCTGCTTAATACACTCTTGCCGCTTGCAAAACTGTCCTCTGGAGTAGACAGCATGGAATCAAATGACGGCTGGTGGTTGTGAGAAACGAAAGAAGTGACCTATTTGTGTTGTTCGTTGTTGTTTCGTCTATTGTAGAGCGTACTGCAATAAAAATATATTTTAATTAAGCACTTGGTACGATTCAGAAATTTCTTTTTGATTGCAAACATTACTTAATCAGCATAAGCAAAGGAAAATGTTTTGTTGTTGCATGAGTACAATTTTTACAAAGTACTGGGCGTCTCCATCAGTGTGTATTACCGTGCAAGTATAATGCCAGTATCAGGTATAAAGGCCAGTATAATGCATTACGGGCTTACGTAAGCGACACAAACGAATGAAAACCAAATGTGAAACATCGCGGTGTGGGAATTGAAATTCTGTCATTCATTTCACGGCTCCATGGTGCAGCAAACATTAACGAAACTCCCCAAAGACTTTGCGTTACTTTGACCGAATATATACGCTAACGAACCGCGTTAATCGGCCCTTGATGAATATGGATAAACCATCGTCCAGTGTCCGTTCAACCCTCTCCCTCGTCCCGCTTCCTTGTTTTCTTCCATGTACCAAGTGGACAGATCCCTGACAGGGCAATTAGAAAAGTATACACAGCTGTTGCTGTGGAAGGATATCCGTTTCATTTGGGATATTTTGCTTACTTCGATCCGCTGTGGACCGCGGTCCCGGTTCCCACTTCCGTACGGGAGCTGACCGGAACACCCCCTGGGGATAATCTCGGACGGACGGGGTAAGTAATTTACATTCGCTTCAACTTGGTGATTAGCTTTCGCTCGTCAGTTTGTCGCTCTGGGGGCTTTGATTAGTATGCTAGCGGATCGTAAATTAACTCGGCATTCAGCGAAGAAAAGGGTTCGATACAGTGCGCAAAATGATGGGACGAATGGCGAATAGCGGACCGTAGCGCGGGGTCGGGGTCGCGACTTTCAATTTACATCGCGTCGGATCACTGGACAGCGCTGAGTGGGTTTTTGTGGACAACGAATTAATCACCGCAGCAACCCGAAACCATACCACACCACATCCGACAAACACATCAAACAAACAAACGGGACATGAAGCAAGTGGTTTAATGCTTTGTTTTTAATTTATTTGAAATCGTGTTCACTTATCTACCACACACGTATATGTACATTGGAGTGCTCGTTACTTTAGGATGTTGTTATATCTGGTCTGTAATCTCATCGGTTAATGTTTTTGAGTGGTGTGTGGTTTGTACGGTTTGTTCAAAGCATTTCGGTTTTTAATTAAAGTTAAAATCGTTGGTTAAATAGGGTGTTAACATGCTGCTCTTGGAGGGCAAATATTGATGATCATGATAGAAGATGAGAACAAAGCGAATTTTAATCAAGATATCGTCAGCTCGTACAGCAGGTAGCTGTAATTTTCCAAATTGATATGCACCAGCGGAGAAAAATTGAACATCTTGCTGTTGTTCGTTCTATCACGATGCTTGAACACGCATCATTATCTATCTACTTCTGCTACAGAAGTCTCCTAACCCTCTCACGGTCCAGAGCCGTCATCTGCCACTCCGGCATCTGGCACAATTCCGGTATTTCGGGGAGACGCAACACTCAACATCATCGCAATCACTCCATCCTAATTTGGGCCTACCACGCCTCCACTGTCCATGTGGACAATCTAAAAGAACTTGCCGGGCTGGGTCGTCCGGTGTCATTCTCATGGCATAAGCAGCCTTGTTCAGCCAAATGTTCAGCTCGTTGAGTTCAACATTATATTGGCTCCTTCATTGTCTTTCGACACACACGGGGTCAAAAATCCTTCTGACCATCTTCCTGACGTATGCGGTCGAGAGGATTTCACAACGGGTCTCTAGCCCACAAGAGGTACTAAGCTAATTGATTGTTTAATTGATCACTGCTTACCAACCATTACAAATATAATAAAAGGAAAATATTTAATTTGCGTTTATACTTGATTTGAACGGTAATTCCAAATATCCAAAATAACTAACGAGTTTTTTACTCGTTGTATTGTTGTTATTGTAGTTCATTTAAGATATTTTCTTAAAAGGTACATAAGACAGTATACGATCTGGGCCAGGAAGCTGTTTGGCAGCTGTTTGAAAATACGTCAAATACCTATCAGAAGTTGTCGCTTCTTTTCGGAGAATGCATGCATGAGCCATCACGACAAGATGCAGGACAATATACATGACATGACATGATGCAATAAGTCACAACGTTGATGATACCTACAAGAGACCCAAATTCGTCCATAAGCTTCGTGCTTTTAATTACAATTCAGTAGTCGTTGTAAGCTTTTTTCCCCTGAAAAGTGCATTCAACAGTAGACGAACTATGCCAGGGAGTGTTTGGCGACTTTTTAAAAACAGGTCGAATACGGATCAGAATATGTCACCATTTTTCAGCGCATGCATGGATAAGCCTTGGCGGCAAGCAAATCAAAATAGGATGCAATAAGTCACAATGTTGTTGGTATCTACAAAAGGTGGAAAAACGCCCAACAGCTTCGCGCTTTTATTAAAAAACCAGTAGCTCTTGTACCTTTTTTCCTTAAGAGGTACATTCAACAGAGGATGCATCAGGCCAAAAAAATCTTGTTGACTGTGTTTTTACTATTTTTCAAAAACCCAATCAAAAGTTATCGTTTCTTTTAGAGCATGCATGCTGCAGGAACCAAAGCAGCAACGAATCCTGAACATGATGCAATAAGTCTCAACGTTTTTGACACCTACAAGAAGAGCAAAGTGTGTCACTGATTACTATATCATCCTTGGTTCATCGATTCATGTTTTTCGATCCATAATCTCCTAAAAATTAGGAGAGCTTATCATTGTCGGACACTATATTAAAATAAGAGTATATTAATACATCGTCATAATATCGTCATCGTCATCGTCGTTAATACACAGGCTGAGTAAAATTGTGATCCTGATAACTTGATTCCGTGTTGGACATCATAACTCCAGAGCATCAGTATATCACTTAATATTCTTGGAATGTGCTCACGCATCATGGTACCGTGGCAAAGGCAGTCAATGTTTATACAATATATGGAATTTTTTTAACCATACCTCTACCGGGAAGCAATAGGACAATCAAGGAAAACACATAACAATAAACACAACAACAGAACCAAACCCAAGAAGCCAATATAACGAAACACCGACATGGACAATCCACAGCAAACAATAGAACATCTACAACATGTACACCTTCACCAACAATGCAATAGCATTGCAATATAGCAAACGACAAAGAGGAAATGCAGTGAGAAATTTATATTCTCCTCAGTCAATATATGGCTGACAATACGACAAAGAGCCGTTAGAAATGTAGTACAATTATAAATAAAATGTTTTAAAGTTAATAAATAGATTGCATTAAAGTTTTGAATGCTTTTTGAATCGATAATTATAAATATATGTTAATTTTTTGAAAAATAACCGATGCTTTACAGATTGATAGAAAATACTGAATGAGGCTGTCATTTTGGGACACAAGCTTTAAACTAAGGATAATTTTCTACGTTTGTGGCACCAAAATCTGCCTTGTGGTCTTGTCCTGCGATGACTCCTTGGCTTTGATTTAATTTACTGGTAGCTGCATAGGGAGCATGGCGTATAGGGGTACGTTCCAGATTAGATAAAAAAATATAATAAAACATTTACAATTTAACAAAAGCCACTAATAGAATATAATAAAGCGATGCTTTATTTTCATATTTCACGGTGAATACTTTGATAAGAAATAAGAAATAAAGAAACAAACATATAAATTCACAACATTTTCAAATGTTCACAATCTAAGCATTTATAGCACGTTCAAAAACTACAATCGACGTCCCTACACCGTAAGAGTGAATCCGTCATTCAGTACTGGAACTATATAAGTTTTATATAGTCACAGCCTTGTTTGTCGTGACAGGTGATTTGAGTAGAGAAGTCTCCTCCGGGCAGGTAACACCCTAGCGCGAGTTAATGTATTTCGGATTTTAAAGAAGTAGCTGTTCGCACGTAGAGTTCAAAATTATGACTGCCTTTTGATTTATTATTTTATCCTAACCAAGCCTAGTTATAATCTAAACTTCTGTATGTATGGGAGATAGATGTTAATTATAAAAGATGGTCGTGATGCGGACTCACACATATGATGGTTATCTCGCGTATCTCATCACCAATACTGTTGTCGGTGTTGACCTTTGACCAAAGATAGGTGAAATTTTGGATGAATCCAAAGTAGCGATAGCAGTCACTCGTACACTCGTACTTGCGTAAGTTAAAATTTGCTAGCAAGGCCGCTGGTGTTGCCATCATCAGCTTCAATTTTGTCTAGTTAATATCCAACCCGAGGGTTTCCACCGCCTGCTTTAATTTTTGGTAACCATGATAGGAGAGTCGTAAACCAAAATGTCCGTTTTTCTTGATGGTGTTACTAATTCTTACAACTAATTTATTAATAAATTTAAAAAGATTGTTTTAAATTGCAAAATCGTGAAATTCGACATATTCGGCACATTCGAATTAATATGCACGACGGTTATTATGGTTATGCCAAAATGTCCATATTGGATGCAACAATGACGGAAATGCTTGTTCAATCGTCATTCTACCACGGGAAACACTGTAATACCAAGAATATTATAATTCATTATGAAAGGATCTAAAATTGAGCTTCATCAAATAGAGGTAGCTCATGAAAGAGTCTCACGTGATTGGGTGGCCCATGACAAACCCCTAAACAGTGAGCAAAGAAGGTCCGCATATCCCAGTTAATGCAATTGAGTAGCTCTAATTGCTGTTTTGTAAAGCTGCTACTAACTAATAGTTCTAAAAATTAAGCTATCTAGTTGTAAGAGTACTTTTAATGCAGTACAGAAGCAGCGTTGCGATAATGCAATAATGACAACCATAAATTTTGTTGTCGCTTTTTTCACGTCAACAATCTACTAAAACATTCCCACAAGATAATAAAAGCAGACACGGGCAATGTCACAAAATGTGTGTCTCAATTTCCTGAGAAAATGGCACTGATTCAATATCACTTGAAAGCATATCACTTGCGAGTGGGGGACAAAACTGATACCCAATAGACAAGATAATCCATTCCAGACAAAAAAAAACGGAATGAAACGAAAAAGATCCTTCCGAAGGTGTAAACAACTGTACCATTAGTGCTGATTAAAAATGCAGCAGACACTCACGACACACTACTCTCGAACATCCACAGCACATCCGAAACGGTGCCATCACTGGCCCGGACCGGTGGCGCTGCTGCTGACACTACAGATTGAAACTGATTGACGTGCAGGACGCTGTTGCCGACTGTTTCTCATGTCGTTAGTTAATTTTATAGTCATGGCTCACCTTTTGCAAGTGACGAAGGCAACGTGACAACGTGATTCGGGAGGGATTTAGCTTTTCAGCACTATCGGTGGAACCGGCCCTCCCCCTCCTGGATGGAGTAGGGATTTTCTTTTATCTCCCGAACCTGCGGCACATGAATAAATCACGCTAGCATCCGTATCAAATTATCAATCCCCATCCTACTGCATCCAGTTCGGTGAACTAATTTGCTTGTTTGGTAGCAAAATACAAAAATAAAAAATCAGTAGCAGTTGGAAACTTTAAAGAATCTCGTGCCGAAAATGTGCAAATGAAAAATGGTACATTCCATTCAGGAGCTTGATAAACTATCATTATTCTCAGCCGTTGGTCGAATGATTCATTTGGCTGCGTTCCGCATAGAATTGGTGGGCAAGTGTCCATAAATGAAACACTCGTTTGTACCACTGACAGTTATTATCGTGCATAAAAACCTAGAAACAAGAACAAAAAACAAAAAAAAAATCAACATCATAGCTACCCATAAAACCCGGAAGTCAGTACAGTATAGGCGCATTCCTGGTACATCAGAGCGTAAAGAATTCTTTCATCAGCACAGAAATGGTACCAAAAACGCAACTAAAATGAAGAAAAAAGGGAAAACAACAAACATAAAAACAAAACCATCCTGCCCACTCTTGATGTTGATTTATTATTCCGAAGTAACACTGTTTAAACAAGCTTACGGCAAGCCCGTTCGTTGGCCTGCATGGGGTTTGATGGGCGGCCATCGCAAAACATTCACGCCAGAACTGTGTGTCGAGCTGGTCGCACTGCTGTACTGGCGTGCGAATTTGATGTTGCAGTGTGGGATAAACCGAACCGAAGAAAATGAATCGGCCAGCAAGATAAGAAGCGAACGAAAAGCTATAGACAATTTGCTTGCTAGAGAGCGAACGGAGGATCGCCTGTGTGCCGTGTTCTGGCTTTATTAATGCAGTCTTGCTCTGCTTCCCCAAACAAATGGGTGGCCCAGATAGCGATGATGAATGTTTATGGTTCGAGGTTAGGGGATGGTTTCGAGCTGGGAATCAAAAATTAATTTTCGGGAATTTTGCTCATCCGAACATGGGGACCGCCTCACCGCGGGACTTGTTGATTTAGGTTGAGTGAGAGAGAATGAAAAAAAAGGAGGAAGGAGTGAGATTTAAACAGTGAAAGTAAATGAAAGCAGATCGGGTGCGTGATAGGGAATAAGTTGTAAACCGCCCCAAATCTGTACCGGAATGAAGTTTACATCAATGCCGAGATTGAAGCTTTAAGTGAGGGAGAATTTCGTCGGTTTCTATCGCGGGGTACGATCATGTACGTAGGATATTTTTATCTCGCTGTGTGGTTCTTGCGGTGAGGAACGAGTAATTTTTTTCAGCATTCGATAACGAACCGAAACGCGCAAGAAGAAAGAAATCAATAAACATCGCAATGCCTCACGTGGCACCGCTAAAGTACCGGTATGCAAAACTTGAAGAGCCGGCGAGAGTAGAAAAATAAAGTGCACCACCCCCCCCCCCCCCCACCCCCACGCAGCTCCTTAGACAACAATCCATCCCAATCTCCCACGTGGCCACCCGGTAATGATCGAACGCTGATGAAGCGTGAAAAGAAGAAAATTTCGAACGATATGTAAATATATGTGCGCTCGTTACTGTTGACTCGCGCGCGTTGCCGTGGATGATGGAATGTTGGCTGGATGGCCGCAACCGCCACCAAGCCTTTGCCAAGGGGCCAGGCTACGAAACATACCTGTTTCGAATCCTAAATGAATTCTTCCATCGATGCGAAACCCCGCGCGTTGCTGCATTCGCTAGGCGCCATTCGAAGGTGGGTTATTTTATTTTCTGCTTCCACCCACCAATCACCTAACCTAACTCAATCAACCCGAAAGTCCCGAACCTCGGAACAAACCGGGCACCGGGTTCCGGGTTTTGTTCCTGAAAAACATTTCCAGCGCTACCAAAATTTCGTCCAACCATCTTTTCTCTCTCTCTAGTCATCGCACAGTTATTACACAGGTCGAGGTCCTAATTTTCGCACTCACTCGTTCCCACTCGTTACGGTGCGAATGCCAGGGTTGTACCAGAGAATGTTTAATAATAAATAGGCCGCTTTCCCGCCCTTTGCGTAATGTAATGCAAATGGGTTTTTTTGGGTTGTTGTTGTTGCTCTTCGTCTAAAAATTCTTTCACTTTAATGCCGAGCATTAGGGCCGTGGAGAGGCCTTCACCGGCGCGGTCTGATAATATCAAAAGCAGGTATGAAAGTTGAGCCTATTAGAATGCAAAACGGTGATTATGGCACCGGAGTCCCGGTTCGAGCCCCGTAGTACAGCGAGGTATGCACGTTTTGCACGGGCGTCAGCGTTGAACAAATATCTTAATTCAAGACAACAGTACGCGGCCGTTGATGGATGGGAAATTTGCGCATTTGCTAATGAGCAAGAATATTCAAACGACAGGTTACGCCCCACAACAGCTCGCGTGCGGAAGAACTTTGTGCGCCAGAAACAAATGGGGGGAGACAAAAAAGAAAGAAAAAAACGAATAGCAACAGACTTACAGTTGCGAAACTCTACCAAACCGGGGTATTACGTACTTACGCACTGTAGCAACTCGGTTCGACATTGATGAAATGCAAAACGACTGACAGACAAACAGACACTCACGCGCTGTGCCGTTGATCGGTGGTTTGCTTTGGAAGATAAAGTCGAGTAAAATGCGATTTGTACACTTGTTGATCATCGGCCTGGTACGGTACATACAGATATGTACCGGTATGTAATGTCAATAACGTGTTAATTGACGGTGCGCTGTTACAACACCATGCGCCCCGGTACGTAACCCGTAACGGTTCCGCCCGTTGCGTGAAATAATCTACATAAATAAATAGGAAAAGATTAAAACAACCGTGAGTAACGCACAAAGTTACATCGCGCAAGCATCGTTTTGCTCGAATGTAAAATAATCATCCTCTCCCCCCTGATGCTGTTTCGCTGTTTCCCCAGTGGGGAACACTGATCCATCGCGCAAGTTTACAGCTTTCAATTAGGGGGGGGCCAACGTGGCTGGGCGGTGTAATGCAAAAGGTTTTACCGAATGCCCATTTTATTTGGTGCTCGTGAAATAGCGCTGTTTATAAGCTGATGCTGGTTGTTCAATAAATTTCATACTTCATTACATATTAAAAATTCAAGCCCTCGTATCGTCGCGATACCGCGGTTAGGGAGATCGGTACGCAGGAAGACGAACAGGAAATCAATTTAACCGTACCCCGATCAAGCATAACTATTTACGACCGGTATGATCGTTGTTGCTGGTTTTTTTTGTTCCTTAAGAAAGTGGCGTCGCATCTTCCGTATTATAATTCATGTGGATTTTTAAGGTAGAAATATTGTTTTCCTTTTTATTGAACCATTCGTATGGAAACGGTACGAAAAGTTGAATCTTTAATCTACGATATCATTTTATTTGCTATTTGTTAAATTAGTATTTTTTGTCCTACTTGAAATATGATTACATTACTTTTTTATTTAAAGTATTGAATATTTGTATATTTAAAATCTGTAGTGAATGGCCAACTGCACAAATCACTTAATTAAACACTAGAAGTCCCAGTCGAAGCAATCATATTTTTTTGTAAATCTAGAAGCCATAGTAGTCATAGGAGCAATCTCACTGAAGTCTGTTTTGGTCAATTTTCAAAGGCATCTAAGATTATGAACTGTTTTATTGAAATTTACTATTTTTGTGTAGTTATTTCGAGCAAACGCAATAACTTTTTTTGTAAAGCTTTATTTATCAAACTAACGTGTGCAGCTTGTATTGAATGATACCAGAAGGTAATTTAAGAGTGCTTTTAACGTCAGTATCACTTACTTGCTCAAATTTGGTCAAATGGTCAATGGGGGAAAATCTACCAAGCCACAATGTTTTTACACAAAAATCAAAACAAAAAGTTACAAAAAAGTGAAGTTTTAGAAGAATTTGAATTTTAGATATCTCGACTTCCAAGATGGCCAAAATAATGTCATAACCCCTGATTTTTCATCTTTCCAAGATGGGTCATAAACTATCATGCCGTTTGAATTCGTTACCGGTTGAAGGTAATGGTTAAATAGAAGAGAGGTGTGAAAAAGTTTCATTTTAAGTGTCACATATATGCTTAAAATAATTGAAAATCTCTTACTGTTGAGTTCCACCTCGTGCTCCCCTATCGAGGTTTTAAAACAAGAACTTCAATAAACCAGTAACGCACATAACATAAACATTAGGCGCAATTAAAACAAGTCATACAAGTCATTGCACTCATGCTGTAAGTACACATCCAATATGCAAAATGCATTTAAAAACATACGCAAAAACAAAACGTCATAGATGCATCGAAAGCGTGGAAAGTTTCCATCAATCAGTTTCACATAATTGCGCGAAATAATTGGCGTGATGTCAGGTACAGGTGCTCTATTCTCCAGAATAGAAACCATTGGAAATGACTTATAGACCCAATATATTTGCACTTGACGTGGATCAAGTTCGCAACAGGTTATCCTGTGTTCCACCGTACACAGGTTATACGAACTAGAATTGCATCAACCAAAAATAAGAGTTAAATGCAACATGCAACCAGCAGGAATACCTTAAATACAATGATAAAATAATTAAACCAATCAAAATCCAGACAAACAATGCACCAGATATCTGATAGTTCGGATTATGGACTGAAAATTACCATCAAGAATTGTTCTCTCCATCTATACCACATTATATTATATAAAAAACATTATATAAAAAAGATCGATTCGTGATCTGATTCAGACAGCGTGACAATTGAACGTCTACACGTCTACGTTGGTAAAGAATCGTGAAGTTTTTTCAATCGCAGACTTTGTTCCTCAAGTGTGGTGAAATGATAACATTATATGGTAATCCAAATAAGTCTATGAAAGTTATGAAGGACTGGAGGATACGATGAAACTACTGATGAAACGTCATTAGCTTACATCATTGTTCGAACACTGGTCGTCAATACATCAACTGCGGATATCGTTGCAATGTCTCAATGGAAAATGGATTCCTAATTCTCATCCTAAACGATTAATGAACTTTAAATTAAGCAATTAGGTATAGCGATCTAAAACGGACTGTTGAAGGGTTGTTAAAAATCTGTGAATCTTGCAAGTCTCACGAAGCATTTTACAGTCAAACCTACAGGAAGATACAGATACAAATACGAAGATTTATTGGAATGGTCAGTTCAGGTCAGGGTCAGTTATATATTCTTTATTATGAGCTGCTTTGGTTGGGAGATTTTGAGAGAAAATCTAAATTCATGAAATTGGGATAGTAATATTATCCTTTGAATCAGTTCCTCGAAGGATATCGGTTATTTGAAGTAGTAGGTGAGTTACTTTGAAAATTACACCACATAGTATTAAAAGTTGGATATCTTAGTGGAATTTTTATACTTACGTAATTCAGGGTGGATGTAATTATAGTGGCGGTGGTCTTCACAACAGGATCGGGACCAAACTCCATTCGAACAGTTACTCTGGGCCCCTTACACTGGGTCAGCTATTTAGATAACCGTACTAGGAATGGCAGCTTGTTTTGACAGCGTTTTGTGATAAAGTGACTAGCTACATTTTTGTAATAAAACCTTTAACGAGAAGAACTGTTTTGAAATAGAAAATACAACGTTCAAAAAACCTTCCCAGAAATAAATTTAGGATGACAAAAACAACAGCACCGTTCTTTTTTCTACATCAAACGAACACAATTGAAGTGGATATTTGTTTAGTCATGTTGCCATTCCTGTTTAGTGAAGCAGATAAAGTAATCATGGTTAGTAGGCGCTCTATTCAACGTTTGCCTCTTTTGTATTGGGCGAGTGAACCGTGTAACTTGCGCTTCTTATTTATAAAAGACATTATTCACAAAGACCTCGCTGTAAATCCTGTATCAAAACATCGTGCTCGTGGCTTTTTTTCCCCTCCATGGCGATTGTCCCGCTGGTCTGGTCTGGTGGTACAGATTAGTAATTATGAAACATGTCTCGTGATTCGTTCCGCTGGCAAATTAACTCCCAAACCAGCACGGTCCCAACCCCAGAAACTGGTTTGTGGTGCAAAAGGAAAACATATTAAAGAAGACCCACCATCGCTTTAGCCGGTATTTGTTCCCACACTGGTCACTTAAGTAATCACTTAAGTACACAATTGTGTTTTGTATAAGCGCGTGCACACACAAACACACATGAACGGTCAATGGGACAGGAATTTGTGTCCTTCGTCCGGCCAAAGCCGTGATGAGCGTGATGGATCGGAGCATCGCCGGGTTCGCCGCCATGCACGACCTTGAGCTGGCGGATTGCTTTCTAGGCAAATACAATTATTTCAATCTTATCTACCGGCGCCCTGTGGAAGCTCCCTGGTTGCAATGCTTGCTGGCGAGCGTCTTTCATGTCCGCACCGGCCACCGGGGCACCCGCTTAACATAACGCGCCCGAAACCGTGTTGAAGTCGAAGATGAGAAGCACACCATTCAATGTGCTGTTATGTTTGTAGCCATTTGAAAGCGTTTCGTTTCGTTCGTTTTATTTTGTAGTGGGTGTTCTTCCTTTTTTTGCCACTTCCTTCGCCAGCCGGTCAAAGCAAATCGGTTCGTTGTAGCTTGCGTGGAGCTTTGCAACACGGTGTGGACGTACGACGTGAATCAATCACTTACGGAAACTTATGGAAAAGCTATTTCATGCTACTCAATCAACTGATTGGCATGGTTTTTATTTATATTTGAGCATTGTTGCTGGCAGGATAGATGTTTTCTCTGCTCTGGGCGCTTTTTTTTTGCGTGTGTATTGTACCCCAGGTTGGACTTTAACGGAGAACGGTTCGGGGAGCACATTTTGCTTCATGGTCAAAATCTGTTTACAATCGGTAAACATAATCTTAATTAAACAATGCTCGATTTTCTGACCGAAGCGAAATATGTAGGAGTTCGTGAAGGATTTGTTTAGCCTTCTCGACTAATTGCAAGCATCGCTACGCTACAATTCCGAGCAAATAGCCCCGTTGCAGCATCAGCTTTTTTATTATTGCTGTATTTTAAAAAAATTAAAAGTTAAGTGAAAAACTCCTGCAGGGAGCAACAGGGAAAAAGCAGCAAATACATTTGCAATGAGCATTTTCCCCAGCTTTGAATCAATCACGCAAAAGAACAATTTTGTATCCATGCTTAAGCATACCGATGGATTCCTTCTCCCGGAATCCCGGAATCCCGGAATCAAATCTCAATGGTCATTTCATGGCATTGGTGTGAAAGTTTGCTGCATGCTCAATCTCCACCACTGTGTACGATCAATGCCATGCCTTAAACCACCCTCTCGGACGAACTGGGTCACGAATGCTCGATCTCCCTGGCCGTTAAATAATTTCCGATACACCGGTCTTTATTTTTCTCATCAATTATGTGTACATCTGGATAGGGGGATAGGCGGGAACCAGGGGGGAGAGGGGGACGAATGTTGGTGCACCAGCCCAGCTAAGCAAACCCGCTTCCACTGCTGCTAATTTATAGTTCAAACTTTCTGATTGAAATCCCCAAACCCCGTGCACGATGCGGGAAATGTGCTGAGCGCTCAGTGCTTGACTTTGGGGAAAATGCTGCTCACTGCAGAAAACGGAACATTTTCAAATGCAGTTTTCGTGAAGTTTTGTGAGTGTGCTGTGTGGGGTATTTTTTTTTTGTTTGGTATGCTTTTCCCGTTCCCTGCTTTGATTACTAAATGAGCAGAACCTTTCCGATCGAAAGTTTGCAAAGTTGCCTTCAGAAAGGACAGAATAAATTGCTCCGAAAGGACACTCAGCGCGGCGTGGGAAGACACATGGGGCATGGTGGAAATTGGGACGTTAATACGGTTGCAATGAAGTTTTGCACGAAACGTTTGCGTCAAACCGATTGGCAGTGGGGCGGATTTTAGTTGTTGGAAATTGTGCAAAATTGAAAAGACGTGGGAAACAAACAACTGTTGCCGGAGGGCTAATTTATTAGTTCCGGCTCAAGCTAACCGGCGCGTTGGTCAGCTTTTCGTTCCCGGTTTGGTAACACGCTAGGACCGCTTAAGGCCCTAGCGAACGAACGGATGTCCGTGGGTGCCAAAGTTACCGGCAGAATACTCACAAACAGTGCTATAAATCTACGGCGTAAGACGGCGTAATGAGCGTACAGGGGTTGATTAGTAACGGATTGTTGTTTTCCGCAGCAGTGAAATTGAAATAGGGCATGCATGTTGATATGATATAGAACTGGTCGAATAAAAATCTCGTTAGCTTATATTAACACATGCACGCTGTAGCATGGGAGACAAAATATCTCATATTAGCAAATATACGAGATCATATATGCAAGTGAACACCTTTGTTTCATGGAGTATGTAATCATATTCTGAAGTATGTTTATTTTGTTCCGAAGCGATACTTAACATATTTTTTAACATAAATGATCCCACACATATCTATCGCAATTTGAAAAACAAAGCGTGTAGAGATAGAGTAATGGTTTTGACAAAAGGCGTTGGCTCGTAGACCATCGCATTGTGTTTGACGTTGCGGTTGTTGTTATTTAATCACAATTCACATAACGCTTTTTTGTTAATTAAATTCTACCTTATCAATTGTAACATTGTTATAAACGGAACACGGACACTGCTCAAACTACTGTATTGTGGTACAGGTTTTAATATGCAATTGACAGCATGCGATCTGCGTTCGAGAGGTGTGTTTAGTTTAAAATAATATGAATGAATACTGAACTGACAATTAAATTGATTTTTTTTTGTTACATTTGGTTTGAAGATCAATAATTTGAATTTTTTTAAATTGCGTTTGCATTAATTTATCTTTTGAGTTAATATGTTTCAGAAATGTCCCACCATGGCATAGGACGCATTCAATTCACAAAGACTGTAATATAAACACCATTCAACAATATCTAACTAAACTAATCTCGAATTACAACGTTAGGAATATAATGAATTCCAATTGATAAAATAAGATAACATTAAAAAATAAAATCACCCCTACACACATTCCCATATCCTATCCGGAAAATCCCTTACTACTATTAGAAAAAAGTACCTAATCTCCAAAAGAGTAGCCAAAATAGATCTTTATATGTTGGAAAACGATAAATAAGATAGGTTAAGATTAGCTAGGATTAGAACTATGAATAGGATTAGACTTAGATTTTGTTTTGTTTCTTTATTATTATTTTTTCCCCACGTTTCCTTTACACCTAATGCGGGTTTTTATATTCGAACTTTTCCCCGCACAACTTCCGTCACAACGCCTAAACAGGTAACTAAAATCAACAACGACAAGCTCAAAGATTTGTTACAAATAACGAGGAAAGACAGATTCGAACCCGTTACATAGTTATCTAATAATGTGTACACTGTACTATTAAATGTTGCAATCAAATATATTCTTCTACTACTACTACTTAATATGCTTCAGAATACATTTCGTATTTAATTTTTTTACAGTGATATTTTTCCGTTTTGAAACTTGAAGTGTAAATTTATATTCTTAATTTATTATAGTTAATATTAATTATCAGCTCGTATAACAATAATTATTTTATAATGATTATTAAAACTCCTGCTTCTGAATTAACTAAGACCTGTGACACGTATTGAAGTAGGAATTTTGTAATTAAGTTACAATTAAGAATATATTTAGTATATAGTGTAACGATGTTATTAAAATGTTAGAATATGTGTTTTTATGTGCGTGCGTCTTGCTTATATTTATAAAGTGTTGTATTGCTTCTGGTATCTCCTGTACTCTATCGAATAGACAATGCAGTTCGTTGATGCATAAACCAATCTGCAGTGTACAATTTATTTTCCAAATCACTTATATAAAGCAACAGTGCAAATGCAAAAATGGAATAATGTGTAAAGTTTTATAACACGCAATTTATCTTACTGGCTAATACATTCTAGTTGGATTACTCTACCCTTCAACTGGACCGTTCACACAGTAACAAGAAAGACATTTTCTGTCCAATTAGTGTACATTGCATTCGCAATCTCTTGCACGCCAGACAGATGGACGTTGCATCAAGCAAGAGAACAAAGTGAAATGTGAATGTACTATATTTGCGATAAATCTATTTGGAAATAGTATTAAGGAGCTAACAGAACGAACTGTGCATAAAACAATTTGTTACTGGCTTTAGAAAGTAACAATCTTTGATCAATTTTACATGCATTACTAAGCACATCACATCTTGCGGCGTTGTGCAGACTAGACAACTTAGAAATCACCAGAGTAACCCATCGAATCGTGGAGTCTTCCGTAAGGTTTATCTCCCCGAGGGATGGCAGCTCGGCACATCCAATCAACCTACCCGATGTCAACTATCAGTGGAACCGATGACTTGGAAGTAACAAGGTTACCGTTTTCCTTTACATAACCTTGCAACTCTTTTGAAATTGAAGCACGCGGCAACTACGGGAACTACACAGGGGATGCTATCGGCCGTTCCCGAACCTCACGGCAACACACATCTCATTCCTGAAGCCGTACCGAATGGCAACAGATTTGAATGTATGGTCGAATGGCGATCGGTGCTGGCAAACGTTCAAACGTTGCTCGTGCCGTTCTTTACTGCCGACCAGCCGAGCAGCGAGAAGACGATTCACGTAAAACTTCACCTGCCCCGTCGGTCCCTTTTTCTTCCAGCAGGGCACCGTTCTCCCTTTGCTCACGTACGCTCTATAAAAAGCTCATTATAGCAATAACGCAACCGCAACGGCAGCCGACCGCATCCATTGCATGGAGCGGCTAGAGAAACGACAACGGTCCTTTTCCACATGGCGTGACCGTACCGTAGCGCCCGGGTTGGATACCATAGCAACCGCCACCGTGTGAAGTGTGGAAAGAAAATGGCAGGCTTAGTGGTCCTTACCTTGACAAGAAAAGTGTTGATCTTAGCCGGAGGCGCTCGTCGTTCGAACATATTTCGCCCTGACGGGTCGTGGCTCGTTTCGGGTTACGTCTAAAAGCCACCGGTTTAGTCTGCCCGCTTAAGCCTCCGTTGAGCCGCACACACACCGTACGGTGCCGCACGGGACGGTGCTTGGGCAGAAGGACGCGCAAAAAATCACGGCACAACAAAGTATGCCCGGATCAGGCTGAATAGCGCAAGGCGTCATGCTTTTGCGAAGGTGCAACCGACCGAACTGGAGTGCGGCATTCCGGGTGAGATGGGACACAGAAAAAAAAGGGCAAAACAACACAAAAAGGAAGCCCTGAATGGCGCGAATGAACTTTACAGGGCTGGATAATGATGATCAAACATAGCCTCTCGGTACGTTTGACACCATTGTCAACGGACAAGGAACGTGGCGGAAGAACGACATGGCACTGAAGGAACACAGGAGTGTGAGTGAGTGGGTGAGTGCGAGTGTTAATGTGAAACCTGCGAGACAACAAACAATAGTGAGTAATGCAATTGTTTGCGAATGTCTGTTGACGACAGACTAACCATCAACCGTCGAATGGGGGAGGAAGGTATTTTAGTTCCTTTTTCTTTTTTTGCTTTCCTCCTCTTTGCTTGATTGGTTGAGTGGCGTGGAGTGAGGGAATTCCAGCAGAAGGAGAGGCCACTTTATGCTGTACCGGAAGGGCCCCATGTGGGTATGTGTGTATGTGTGTGGTGCGAATCCGGGAGTGATCCGAGTTTGTCGAAGAGTCACATTTCTCCACCACTGTTTCGTTTTATGTGCCGTCGGCTAACAACGGGTTCGTTATAAGCAGGAAAAATGGTGAACATTATGGAGATTTTACGGTGGTATTTTGAACTGCGCGGCGGATTTGTTGGATGATGCTGTCGGTTTTTGATAGTACGGTCCTGCTGCTTGACATTTCAAATCGTAGTCTATCAATGAGACAAATATGCGCAAAGTTCGTGCAGTGCGTCTTTGGAGCGCCTTTTTTTTGTCGCACTGAATTCTAGCGCAGTTGAACATTGAAAATGGGAGCACGTTTGCTGTTAACTTTTATGCAAATCTTTGCGCTCGCTGGTTCGCGTGAGAAAGTGTTATGTCTGCGCATTTCTTTTACTTGCGTTGTATCAAAACTCGCGGAAGAAGTGTAAGATACGTTTGTGCTTTTATTGCTGTTTACAAGTATATAAAGTTAAATATTATTGTGATTATTACGACCTTAGTGCATAATATGTGATAATATGAGTAATGGAAAATTATACAAGATAAAATTGAAAAGTTTATTTCCTGGGTTTTTCTCCAGCTGCGTTTGGTTCACGAATGTTATGATGATATGATGTTCAGCAAAGATGTTTTTTGCTGATTAAGTATTGTTCTTAAACGCCTCGTATATAAATTTTGCTTTGAGTAGTGGACTGGTTCTTAAAGTACTACGATTGTTTTTTTTTCATTCATTCATATGATTTATTTCATAATGGGACATAGTGCATATTTACAATAGATAGATTTGATCGGTGCCGGATTTTTCCTTAACGCGATAGTTGGAGGTTTATGCCTGAGGCTTTGTTGGGAAAATTAAATTGTTGGATTGATTGAATTACAAAAAAAAAACCCCTTAGAGTAGAAACATTTTTGAATTATAATAAAAAGGAAACAGAACAACTATGTGCATGAAAAACTTATAACCTGAAGAAGTTTGTAGAGTCTTGTACATTTGTACATTTGCTGTGGTATTTCGAGACAATTTTTTGTACGTGATCGACAATCCTATCGATATTTGTTTTACTATGTATCGAGTTCGTGCTGTACCAAGGCGGTAGATTTAAAATTACTATAAGGAATTTGTTCTGGAATATTTGGATCTTGTTGATATGTACGTTTGCGCTGTTTATCCATATTGGTGACGAATACGTAAGAAGAGGTCTGAATAATGATTTGTACAAAAGTAGCTTATTCTTAATATTCAATTTAGAGTTCCTATTTATAAACGGGTAGAGGATTCGAATGGCATTTGTGCTACTAATTAACTTCTCTTCGATTCGAAGGAATAGTATTGTTGGTGATATGGAGTGTACGGGTTGGATGTTTTCTTGCGCTGTAACATCTTGTGAAATAGATAGCTTCGGATTTTCCATAGTTAAGCTTTAGTTTCCAATGATGGCAGAAATTCACCTATTTTTGAATGCCATTGTTCAGGTTCTTGATTATAGTTTTGGGATTGGCATTGGATGAACTAAGAGCAAAATCATCGGCAAATGCATATTTTTTCACACTCTGAATATTAGGTATGTCGCTTGTAAATACATTGACTAGTTATAGTTTATTATAGTTTATAGGACTAGAGCTTCGTTTGCCTAAAAATTGTGGATTTTCATATTAGTAAGAAATATTGGTGAATAAGACTGAGTTTGTTGTTGCCCAAATATAAAGAAAATTTTTGAAAATAAAAAGAAATAATTTGACTGTGTTGTTGATATCCGAATTAATTTTATTTATTCAGTTTATAATTTTTGTTCAAGGATTTTCGTGATGTTGTAGTCATTAAATTTCGTTCTTAGCCGTATTGTGGTAGCTTTAAGTCGTTGAGGCATTTAAGGCGTGTTCATTCGGTAACAGAAGTACCTCAACAGCCTTACGATAAGCGACTAACAACACTTTCCGCTCAGTGGAGGATCAATCAGCCCTTGGAGGCCCAGGGCGGAATTTTTAAAGGGAGGCCTATAATTTTGCTACGGCATTATCGGTGTTAGGGAGGTGTACTTCAAACAAGATTTAACAACACTAGCAAAGTCTCGGAAAAAAGCTCCTTTGCGTACGACTCAGAGTTCTGTTGCGTAGCCCTGTAAACGGGCATTGTTGCAACGCAACGTTCTTTTCAATTTCGTTTTCACCACCGTGGACGCGTTTCTTAACACCAATTTTTACAAGTTTCTTAAACCAATTTTATTTCCTACTTCAAACTTATCGTCTGTCGCGGAGCACTTTCTTAGACGGTTTTGGTTTTGTGGTTCAGCTTGGCGCGGGTGTAGTTCGGCTTCGCTGGAGGTGTAATTCGGGGTGCGATTCGGTTTGCGTTAAAAAATTACACGTCCTTTCGCGGGTGGGTTTCGATTGTGAATCCCTAAAATCGATGGCGCACATGCGATGGCCGTTATCCTCCTTTTTCGCGCCTCGATCTCGATCCCTTTATGGCATCGTTCCTTCGGTAACGGCACTGTCACCCGTCACCGAGCTGTCACCGTCATTACGTCAGGTGACATAAACAAAAAACAAATCATACGTTAAGACTACATGTGCCGACTTCACCGTTGTCTACAACAGGCATAGTAAGCTAGTCTATATATAAACGTTTGGATCACATTTTCCATGATTTACGTATATTTACGATTCCTGATTAGTCCAACGACTTCTACGATTTTTCGCCTAAGGTACAGTTTTCAATCGGTTTACTTCTTCGGTAACAGTCAGAGAAATTTCTTAGAAACCTGTTTCGCTCATGTTGATGTTTTAGGCGATGAACAATACAATTGTTTTCAGATTTGCGATACCAGGAAGACATGTTTTCCAAGAGGTGACACCTGCAGTGTGGAATAAATTTGCCCATCACTATTGCATTGTATACTATCAAACCCGTGAAGATGGATGAAACGGAAAGCATCCTTCATCTCGCCCAAACTTCCCGTCGGCTGGTACGAAATTCCATACAAACCAACTAATTTCAGATTGCCGATACCATGAAAGCATACCACGGAAGAGGTAGCACCTAGTACAGCAATTTGGCTCGAAAACCACCGAAAAACTACTTCAAAAACTACCAGTTTTCGAATGTTTAGTACCAGGAGAGCATACCACGGAAGAGGTAGCACCTAGTACAGCAATTTGGCTCGAAAACCACCGAAAAACTGCTTCAAAAACCACCAGTTTTCGAATGTTTAGTACCAGGAGAGCATACCACGGAAGAGGTAGCACCTAGTACAGCAATTTTGCTCGAAAACCACCGAAAAACTGCTTCAAAAACTACCAGTTTTCGAATGTTTAGTACCAGGAGAGCATACCACGGAAGAGGTAGCACCTAGTACAGCAATTTGGCTCGAAAACCACCGAAAAACTGCTTCAAAAACTACCAGTTTTCGAATGTTTAGTACCGGGAGAGCATACCACGGAAGAGGTAGCACCTAGTACAGCAATTTTGCTCGAAATCCACCGAAAAACTGCTTCAAAAGCTACCAGTTTTCGAATGTTTAGTACCAGGAGAGCATACTACGGAAGAGGTAGCACCTAGTACAGCAATTTGGCTCGAAAACCACCGAAAAACTGCTTCAAAAACTACCAGTTTTCGAATGTTTAGTACCAGGAGAGCATACCACGGAAGAGGTAGCACCTAGTACAGCAATTTGGCTCGAAAACCACCGAAAAACTGCTTCAAAAACTACCAGTTTTCGAATGTTTAGTACCAGGAGAGCATACCACGGAAGAGGTAGCACCTAGTACAGCAGTTTTGCTCGAAAACCACCGAAAAACTGCTTCAAAAACTACCAGTTTTCGAATGTTTAGTACCAGGAGAGCATACCACGGAAGAGGTAGCACCTAGTACAGCAATTTGGCTCGAAAACCACCGAAAAACTGCTTCAAAAACTACCAGCTTTCGAATGTTTAGTACCAGGAGAGCATACCACGGAAGAGGTAGCACCTAGTACAGCAATGTGGCTCGAAAACCACCGAAAAACTGCTTCGAAAACTACCAGTTTTCGAATGTTTAGTACCAGGAGAGCATACCACGGAAGAGGTAGCACCTAGTACAGCAATTTGGCTCGAAAACCACCGAAAAACTGCTTCAAAAACTACCAGTTTTCGAATGTTTAGTACCAGGAGAGCATACCACGGAAGAGGTAGCACCTAGTACAGCAATTTGGCTCGAAAACCACCGAAAAACTGCTTCAAAACTACCAGTTTTCGAATGTTTAGTACCAGGAGAGCATACCACGGAAGAGGTAGCACCTAGTACAGCAAATTGGCTCGAAAACCACCGAAAAACTGCTTCGAAAACTACCAGTTTTCGAATGTTTAGTACCAGCAGAGCATACCACGGAAGAGGTAGCACCTAGTACAGCAATTTGGCTCAAAAACCACCGAAAAACTGCTTCGAAAACTACCAGTTTTCGAATATTTAGTACCAGGAGAGCATACCACGGAAGAGGTAGCACCTAGTACAGCAATTTGGCTCGAAAACCACCGAAAAACTGCTTCAAAAACTACCAGGTTTTGAATGTTTAGTACCAGGAGAGCATACTACGGAAGAGGTAGCACCTCTTACAGCAATTTTGCTCGAAAACCACCGAAAAACTGCTTCAAAAACTACCAGTTTTCGAATGTTTAGTACCAGGAGAGCATATCACGGAAGAGGTAGCACCTAGTACAGCAAATTGGCTCGAAATCACCGAAAAACTGCTTCAAAAACTACCAGTTTTCGAATGTTCAGTACCAGGAGAGCATAACATTGAAGAGGTAGCACCTAGTACAGCAATTTGGCTCGAAAACCACCGAAAAACTGCTTCAAAAACTACCAGTTTTCGAATGTTTAGTACCAGGAGAGCATACCACGGAAGAGGTAGCACCTAGTACAGCAATTTGGCTCGAAAACCACCGAAAAACTGCTTCAAAAACTACCAGTTTTCGAATGTTTAGTACCAGGAGAGCATACCACGGAAGAGGTAGCACCTCGTACAGCAATTTGGCTCGAAAACCACCGAAAAACTGCTTCAAAAACTACCAGTTTTCGAATGTTTAGTACCAGGAGAGCATACTACGGTAGAGGTAGCACCTAGTACAGCAATTTGGCTCGAAAACCACCGAAAAACTGCTTCGAAAACTACCAGTTTTAGAATGTTTAGTACCAGGAGAGCATACCACGGAAGAGGTAGCACCTAGTACAGCAATTTGGCTCGAAAACCACCGAAAAACTGCTTCAAAAACTACCAGTTTTCGAATGTTTAGTACCAGGAGAGCATACTACGGTAGAGGTAGCACCTAGTACAGCAATTTGGCTCGAAAACCACCGAAAAACTGCTTCGAAAACTACCAGTTTTTGAATGTTCAGTACCAGGAGAGCATACCACGGAAGAGGTAGCACCTAGTACAGCAATTTGGCTCGAAAACCACCGAAAAACTGCTTCAAAAACTACCAGTTTTCGAATGTTTAGTACCAGGAGAGCATACCACGGAAGAGGTAGCACCTAGTACAGCAATTTGGCTCGAAAACCACCGAAAAACTGCTTCAAAAACTACCAGTTTTCGAATGTTTAGTACCAGGAGAGCATACCACGGAAGAGGTAGCACCTAGTACAGCAATTTGGCTCGAAAACCACCGAAAAACTGCTTCAAAAACTACCAGTTTTCGAATGTTTAGTACCAGGAGAGCATACCACGGAAGAGGTAGCACCTAGTACAGCAATTTGGCTCGAAAACCACCGAAAAACTGCTTCAAAAACTACCAGTTTTCGAATGTTTAGTACCAGGAGAGCATACCACGGAAGAGGTAGCACCTAGTACAGCAATTTGGCTCGAAAACCACCGAAAAACTGCTTCAAAACTACCAGTTTTCGAATGTTTAGTACCAGGAGAGCATACCACGGAAGAGGTAGCACCTAGTACAGCAATTTGGCTCGAAAACCACCGAAAAACTGCTTCAAAAACTACCAGGTTTTGAATGTTTAGTACCAGGAGAGCATACCACGGAAGAGGTAGCACCTAGTACAGCAATTTGGCTCGAAAACCACAGAAAAACTGCTTCAAAAACTACCAGTTTTCGAATGTTTAGTACCAGGAGAGCATACCACGGAAGAGGTAGCACCTAGTACAGCAATTTGGCTCGAAAACCACCGAAAAACTGCTTCGAAAACTACCAGTTTTTTAATGTTTAGTACCAGGAGAGCATACCACGGAAGAGGTAGCACCTAATACAGCAATTTGGCTTGAAAACCACCGAAAAACTGCTTCGAAAACTACCAGTTTTCGAATATTTAGTACCAGGAGAGCATACCACGGAAGAGGTAGCACCTAGTACAGCAATTTGGCTCGAAAACCACCGAAAAACTGCTTCAAAAACTACCAGTTTTCGAATGTTTAGTACCAGGAGAGCATACCACGGAAGAGGTAGCACCTAGTACAGCAGTTTTGCTCGAAAACCACCGAAAAACTGCTTCGAAAACTACCAGTTTTCGAATATTTAGTACCAGGAGAGCATACCACGGAAGAGGTAGCACCTAGTACAGCAATTTGACTCGAAAACCACCGAAAAACTGCTTCAAAAACTACCAGTTTTCGAATGTTTAGTACCAGGAGAGCATACCACGGAAGAGGTAGCACCTAGTACAGCAATTTGGCTCGAAAACCACCGAAAAACTGCTTCAAAAACTACCAGTTTTCGAATGTTTAGTACCAGGAGAGCATACCACGGAAGAGGTAGCACCTAGTACAGCAATTTGGCTCGAAAACCACCGAAAAACTGCTTCAAAACTACCAGTTTTCGAATGTTTAGTACCAGGAGAGCATACCACGGAAGAGGTAGCACCTAGTACAGCAATTTGGCTCGAAAACCACCGAAAAACTGCTTCAAAAACTACCAGTTTTCGAATGTTTAGTACCAGGAGAGCATACCACGGAAGAGGTAGCACCTAGTACAGCAATTTGGCTCGAAAACCACCGAAAAACTGCTTCAAAAACTACCAGTTTTCGAATGTTTAGTACCAGGAGAGCATACCACGGAAGAGGTAGCACCTAGTACAGCAATTTGGCTCGAAAACCACCGAAAAACTGCTTCAAAACTACCAGTTTTCGAATGTTTAGTACCAGGAGAGCATACCACGGAAGAGGTAGCACCTAGTACAGCAATTTGGCTCGAAAACCACCGAAAAACTGCTTCAAAAACTACCAGTTTTAGAATGTTTAGTACCAGGAGAGCATACCACGGAAGAGGTAGCACCTAGTACAGCAATTTGGCTCGAAAACCACCGAAAAACTGCTTCAAAAACTACCAGTTTTCGAATGTTTAGTACCAGGAGAGCATACCACGGAAGAGGTAGCACCTAGTACAGCAATTTGGCTCGAAAACCACCGAAAAACTGCTTCAAAAACTACCAGTTTTTTAATGTTTAGTACCAGGAGAGCATACCACGGAAGAGGTAGCACCTAATACAGCAATTTGGCTCGAAAACCACCGAAAAACTGCTTCGAAAACTACCAGTTTTCGAATATTTAGTACCAGGAGAGCATACCACGGAAGAGGTAGCACCTAGTACAGCAATTTTGCTCGAAAACCACCGAAAAACTGCTTCGAAAACTACCAGTTTTCGAATGTTTAGTACCAGGAGAGCATACCACGGAAGAGGTAGCACCTAGTACAGCAAATTGGCTCGAAACCACCGAAAAACTGCTTCAAAAACTACCAGTTTTCGAATGTTTAGTACCAGGAGAGCATACCACGGAAGAGGTAGCACCTAATACAGCAATTTGGCTCGAAAACCACCGAAAAACTGCTTCGAAAACTACCAGTTTTCGAATATTTAGTACCAGGAGAGCATACCACGGAAGAGGTAGCACCTAGTACAGCAATTTGGCTCGAAAACCACCGAAAAACTGCTTCAAAAACTACCAGTTTTCGAATGTTTAGTACCAGGAGAGCATACCACGGAAGAGGTAGCACCTAGTACAGCAATTTGGCTCGAAAACCACCGAAAAACTGCTTCAAAACTACCAGTTTTCGAATGTTTAGTACCAGGAGAGCATACCACGGAAGAGGTAGCACCTAGTACAGCAAATTGGCTCGAAAACCACCGAAAAACTGCTTCAAAAACTACCAGTTTTCGAATATTTAGTACCAGCAGAGCATACCACGGAAGAGGTAGCACCTAGTACAGCAATTTGGCTCAAAAACCACCGAAAAACTGCTTCGAAAACTACCAGTTTTCGAATATTTAGTACCAGGAGAGCATACCACGGAAGAGGTAGCACCTAGTACAGCAATTTGGCTCGAAAACCACCGAAAAACTGCTTCAAAAACTACCAGTTTTCGAATGTTTAGTACCAGGAGAGCATACCACGGAAGAGGTAGCACCTAAAACAGCAATTTGGCTCGAAAACCACCGAAAAACTGCTTCGAAAACTACCAGTTTTCGAATATTTAGTACCAGGAGAGCATACCACGGAAGAGGTAGCACCTAGTACAGCAATTTTGCTCGAAAACCACCGAAAAACTGCTTCGAAAACTACCACTTTTTGAATGTTTAGTACCAGGAGAGCATACCACGGAAGAGGTAGCACCTAGTACAGCAAATTGGCTCGAAACCACCGAAAAACTGCTTCAAAAACTACCAGTTTTCGAATGTTTAGTACCAGGAGAGCATACCACGGAAGAGGTAGCACCTAGTACAGCAATTTGGCTCGAAAACCACCGAAAAACTGCTTCGAAAACTACCAGTTTTAGAATGTTTAGTACCAGGAGAGCATACCACGGAAGAGGTAGCACCTAGTACAGCAAATTGGCTCGAAAAAACACCGAAAAACTGCTTCGAAAACTACCAGTTTTCGAATATTTAGTACCAGCAGAGCATACCACGGAAGAGGTAGCACCTAGTACAGCAATTTTGCTCGAAAAACACCGAAAACCTGCTTCGAAAACTACCAGTTTTCGAATGTTTAGTACCAGGAGAGCATACCACGGAAGAGGTAGCACCTAGTACAGCAATTTGGCTCGAAAACCACCGAAAAACTGCTTCGAAAACTACCAGTTTTCGAATGTTTAGTACCAGGAGAGCATACCACGGAAGAGGTAGCACCTAGTACAGCAATTTGGCTCGAAAACCACCGAAAAACTGCTTCAAAAACTACCAGTTTTCGAATGTTTAGTACCAGGAGAGCATACCACGGAAGAGGTAGCACCTAGTACAGCAATTTGGCTCGAAAACCACCGAAAAACTGCTTCGAAAACTACCATTTTTCGAATGTTTAGTACCAGGAGAGCATACCACGGAAGAGGTAGCACCTAGTACAGCAATTTGGCTCGAAAACCACCGAAAAACTGCTTCGAAAACTACCAGTTTTTTAATGTTTAGTACCAGGAAAGCATACTACGGAAGAGGTAGCACCTAATACAGCAATTTGGCTCGAAAACCACCGAAAAACTGCTTCGAAAACTACCAGTTTTCGAATGTTTAGTACCAGCAGAGCATACCACGGAAGAGGTAGCACCTAGTACAGCAATTTTGCTCGAAAAACACCGAAAAACTGCTTCGAAAACTACCAGTTTTAGAATGTTTAGTACCAGGAGAGCATACCACGGAAGAGGTAGCACCTAGTACAGCAATTTGGCTCGAAAACCACCGAAAAACTGCTTCAAAAACTACCAGTTTTCGAATGTTTAGTACCAGGAGAGCATACCACGGAAGAGGTAGCACCTAGTACAGCAAATTGGCTCGAAACCACCGAAAAACTGCTTCAAAAACTACCAGTTTTCGAATGTTTAGTACCAGGAGAGCATAACATTGAAGAGGTAGCACCTAGTACAGCAATTTGGTTCGAAAACAACCGAAAAACTGCTTCAAAAACTACCAGTTTTCGAATGTTTAGTACCAGGAGAGCATACCACGGAAGAGGTAGCACCTAGTACAGCAATTTGGCTCGAAAACCACCGAAAAACTGCTTCAAAAACTACCAGTTTTCGAATGTTTAGTACCAGGAGAGCATACCACGGAAGAGGTAGCACCTCGTACAGCAATTTGGCTCGAAAACCACCGAAAAACTGCTTCAAAAACTACCAGTTTTCGAATGTTTAGTACCAGGAGAGCATACTACGGTAGAGGTAGCACCTAGTACAGCAATTTGGCTCGAAAACCACCGAAAAACTGCTTCGAAAACTACCAGTTTTCGAATGTTTAGTACCAGGAGAGCATACCACGGAAGAGGTAGCACCTAGTACAGCAATTTGGCTCGAAAACCACCGAAAAACTGCTTCAAAAACTACCAGTTTTTGAATGTTCAGTACCAGGAGAGCATACCACGGAAGAGGTAGCACCTAGTACAGCAATTTTGCTCGAAAACCACCGAAAAACTGCTTCAAAAACTACCAGTTTTCGAATGTTTAGTACCAGGAGAGCATACCACGGAAGAGGTAGCACCTCGTACAGCAATTTGGCTCGAAAACCACCGAAAAACTGCTTCAAAAACTACCAGTTTTTGAATGTTTAGTACCAGGAGAGCATACCACGGAAGAGGTAGCACCTAGTACAGCAGTTTTGCTCGAAAACCACCGAAAAACTGCTTCAAAAACTACCAGTTTTCGAATGTTTAGTACCAGGAGAGCATACCACGGAAGAGGTAGCACCTAGTACAGCAATTTGGCTCGAAAACCACCGAAAAACTGCTTCAAAAACTACCAGTTTTCGAATGTTTAGTACCAGGAGAGCATACCACGGAAGAGGTAGCACCTAGTACAGCAATTTGGCTCGAAAACCACCGAAAAACTGCTTCAAAAACTACCAGTTTTCGAATGTTTAGTACCAGGAGAGCATACCACGGAAGAGGTAGCACCTAGTACAGCAATTTGGCTCGAAAACCACCGAAAAACTGCTTCAAAACTACCAGTTTTCGAATGTTTAGTACCAGGAGAGCATACCACGGAAGAGGTAGCACCTAGTACAGCAATTTGGCTCGAAAACCACCGAAAAACTGCTTCAAAAACTACCAGGTTTTGAATGTTTAGTACCAGGAGAGCATACCACGGAAGAGGTAGCACCTAGTACAGCAATTTGGCTCGAAAACCACAGAAAAACTGCTTCAAAAACTACCAGTTTTCGAATGTTTAGTACCAGGAGAGCATACCACGGAAGAGGTAGCACCTAGTACAGCAATTTGGCTCGAAAACCACCGAAAAACTGCTTCAAAAACTACCAGTTTTTTAATGTTTAGTACCAGGAGAGCATACCACGGAAGAGGTAGCACCTAATACAGCAATTTGGCTTGAAAACCACCGAAAAACTGCTTCGAAAACTACCAGTTTTCGAATATTTAGTACCAGGAGAGCATACCACGGAAGAGGTAGCACCTAGTACAGCAATTTGGCTCGAAAACCACCGAAAAACTGCTTCAAAAACTACCAGTTTTCGAATGTTTAGTACCAGGAGAGCATACCACGGAAGAGGTAGCACCTAGTACAGTAGTTTTGCTCGAAAACCACCGAAAAACTGCTTCAAAAACTACCAGTTTTCGAATGTTTAGTACCAGGAGAGCATACCACGGAAGAGGTAGCACCTAGTACAGCAATTTGGCTCGAAAACCACCGAAAAACTGCTTCAAAAACTACCAGTTTTCGAATGTTTAGTACCAGCAGAGCATACCACGGAAGAGGTAGCACCTAGTACAGCAATTTGGCTCGAAAACCACCGAAAAACTGCTTCAAAAACTACCAGTTTTCGAATGTTTAGTACCAGGAGAGCATACCACGGAAGAGGTAGCACCTAGTACAGCAATTTGGCTCGAAAACCACCGAAAAACTGCTTCAAAACTACCAGTTTTCGAATGTTTAGTACCAGGAGAGCATACCACGGAAGAGGTAGCACCTAGTACAGCAATTTGGCTCGAAAACCACCGAAAAACTGCTTCAAAAACTACCAGTTTTCGAATGTTTAGTACCAGGAGAGCATACCACGGAAGAGGTAGCACCTAGTACAGCAATTTGGCTCGAAAACCACCGAAAAACTGCTTCAAAAACTACCAGT
This sequence comes from Anopheles moucheti, assembly GCF_943734755.1. Lineage (NCBI taxonomy): Eukaryota > Metazoa > Arthropoda > Insecta > Diptera > Culicidae > Anopheles > Anopheles moucheti. Next base: position 51,758,384 of record NC_069141.1, read on the forward strand.
TTTCGAATGTTTAGTACCAGGAGAGCATACCACGGAAGAGGTAGCACCTAGTACAGCAATTTGGCTCGAAAACCACCGAAAAACTGCTTCAAAACTACCAGTTTTCGAATGTTTAGTACCAGGAGAGCATACCACGGAAGAGGTAGCACCTAGTACAGCAATTTGGCTCGAAAACCACCGAAAAACTGCTTCAAAAACTACCAGTTTTAGAATGTTTAGTACCAGGAGAGCATACCACGGAAGAGGTAGCACTTAGTACAGCAATTTGGCTCGAAAACCACCGAAAAACTGCTTCAAAAACTACCAGTTTTCGAATGTTTAGTACCAGGAGAGCATACCACGGAAGAGGTAGCACCTAGTACAGCAATTTGGCTCGAAAACCACCGAAAAACTGCTTCAAAAACTACCAGTTTTTTAATGTTTAGTACCAGGAGAGCATACCACGGAAGAGGTAGCACCTAGTACAGCAATTTGGCTCGAAAACCACCGAAAAACTGCTTCGAAAACTACCAGTTTTCGAATATTTAGTACCAGGAGAGCATACCACGGAAGAGGTAGCACCTAGTACAGCAATTTTGCTCGAAAACCACCGAAAAACTGCTTCGAAAACTACCAGTTTTCGAATGTTTAGTACCAGGAGAGCATACCACGGAAGAGGTAGCACCTAGTACAGCAAATTGGCTCGAAACCACCGAAAAACTGCTTCAAAAACTACCAGTTTTCGAATGTTTAGTACCAGGAGAGCATACCACGGAAGAGGTAGCACCTAGTACAGCAATTTGGCTCGAAAACCACCGAAAAACTGCTCCAAAAACTACCAGTTTTCGAATGTTTAGTACCAGGAGAGCATACCACGGAAGAGGTAGCACCTAGTACAGCAATTTGGCCCAAAAACCACCGAAAAACTGCTTCGAAAACTACCAGTTTTCGAATATTTAGTACCAGGAGAGCATACCACGGAAGAGGTAGCACCTAGTACAGCAATGTGGCTCGAAAACCACCGAAAAACTGCTTCGAAAACTACCAGTTTTCGAATGTTTAGTACCAGGAGAGCATACCATTGAAGAGGTAGCACCTAGTACAGCAATTTGGCTCGAAAACCACCGAAAAACTGCTTCAAAAACTACCAGTTTTCGAATGTTTAGTACCAGGAGAGCATACCACGGAAGAGGTAGCACCTAGTACAGCAAGTTGGCTCGAAAACCACCGAAAAACTGCTTCAAAAACTACCAGTTTTCGAATGTTTAGTACCAGGAGAGCATACCACGGAAGAGGTATCACCTAGTACAGCAATTTGGCTCGAAAACCACCGAAAAACTGCTTCAAAAACTACCAGTTTTTGAATGTTTAGTACCAGGAAAGCATACCACGGAAGAGGTAGCACCTAGTACAGCAATTTGGCTCGAAAACCACCGAAAAACTGCTTCGAAAACTACCAGTTTTCGAATGTTTAGTACCAGCAGAGCATACCACGGAAGAGGTAGCACCTAGTACAGCAATTTTGCTCGAAAAACACCGAAAAACTGCTTCGAAAACTACCAGTTTTCGAATGTTTAGTACCAGGAGAGCATACCATTGTAGAGGTAGCACCTAGTACAGCAATTTGGCTCGAAAACCACCGAAAAACTGCTTCGAAAACTTCCAGTTTTAGAATGTTTAGTACCAGGAGAGCATACCACGGAAGAGGTAGCACCTAGTACAGCAATTTGGCTTGAAAACCACCGAAAAACTGCTTCAAAAACTACCAGGTTTTGAATGTTTAGTACCAGGAGAGCATACCACGGAAGAGGTAGCACCTAGTACAGCAATTTTGCTCGAAAACCACCGAAAAACTGCTTCAAAAACTACCAGTTTTCGAATGTTTAGTACCAGGAGAGCATATCACGGAAGAGGTAGCACCTAGTACAGCAAATTGGCTCGAAACCACCGAAAAACTGCTTCAAAAACTACCAGTTTTCGAATGTTTAGTACCAGGAGAGCATACCATTGAAGAGGTAGCACCTAGTACAGCAATTTGGCTCGAAAACCACCGAAAAACTGCTTCAAAAACTACCAGTTTTCGAATGTTTAGTACCAGGAGAGCATACCACGGAAAAGGTAGCACCTAGTACAGCAATTTGGCTCGAAAACCACCGAAAAACTGCTTCAAAAACTACCAGTTTTCGAATGTTTAGTACCAGGAGAGCATACCACGGAAGAGGTAGCACCTAGTACAGCAATTTGGCTCGAAAACCACCGAAAAACTGCTTCAAAAACTACCAGTTTTCGAATGTTTAGTACCAGGAGAGCATACTACGGTAGAGGTAGCACCTAGTACAGCAATTTGGCTCGAAAACCACCGAAAAACTGCTTCGAAAACTACCAGTTTTTGAATGTTTAGTACCAGGAGAGCATACCACGGAAGAGGTAGCACCTAGTACAGCAATTTGGCTCGAAAACCACCGAAAAACTGCTTCAAAAACTACCAGTTTTCGAATGTTTAGTACCAGGAGAGCATACCACGGAAGAGGTAGCATCTGGTACAGCAATTTTGTTCGAAAACCACCGAAAAACTGCTTCAAAAACTACCAGTTTTCGAATGTTTAGTACCAGGAGAGCATACCACGGAAGAGGTAGCACCTAGTACAGCAATTTTGCTCGAAAACCACCGAAAAACTGCTTCAAAAACTACCAGTTTTCGAATGTTTAGTACCAGGAGAGCATACCACGGAAAAGGTAGCACCTAGTACAGCAAGTTGGCTCGAAAACCGCCAAAAAACTGCTTCAACACTACCAGTTTTCGAATGTTTAGTACCAGAAGAGCATACCACGGAAGAGGTAGCACCTAGTACAGCAATTTTGCTCAAAAACCACCGAAAAACTGCTTCAAAACTACCAGTTTTTGAATGTTTAGTACCAGGAGAGCATACCACGGAAGAGGTAGCACCTAGTACAGCAATTTGGCTCGAAAACCACCGAAAAACTGCTTCAGAAACTACCAGTTTTCGAATGTTTAGTACCAGGAGAGCATACCACGGAAGAGGTAGCACCTAGTACAGCAAGTTGGCTCGAAAACCACCGAAAAACTGCTTCAAAAACCACCAGTTTTCGAATGTTTAGTACCAGGAGAGCATACCACGGAAGAGGTAGCACCTAGTACAGCAATTTGGCTCGAAAACCACCGAAAAACTGCTTCAAAACTACCAGTTTTCGAATGTTTAGTACCAGGAGAGCATACCACGGAAGAGGTAGCACCTAGTACAGCAATTTGGCTCGAAAATCACCAAAAAACTGCTTCAAAAACTACCAGTTTTCGAATGTTTAGTACCAGGAGAGCATACCACGGAAGAGGTAGCACCTAGTACAGCAATTTGGCTCGAAAACAACCGAAAAACTGCTTCAAAAACCACCAGTTTTTGAATGTTTAGTACCAGGAGAGCATACCACGGAAGAGGTAGCATCTGGTACAGCAGTTTTGCTCGAAAACCACCGAAAAACTGCTTCAAAGACTACCAGTTTTCGAATGTTTAGTACCAGGAGAGCATACCACGGAAGAGGTAGCACCTAGTACAGCAATTTTGCTCGAAAACCACCGAAAAACTGCTTCAAAAACTACCAGTTTTTGAATGTTCAGTACCAGGAGAGCATACCACGGAAGAGGTAGCACCTAGTACAGCAATTTTGCTTGAAAACCACCGAAAAACTGCTTCGAAAACTACCAGTTTTCGAATGTTTAGTACCAGGAGAGCATACCACGGAAGAGGTAGCACCTAGTACAGCAAGTTGGCTCGAAAACCACCAAAAACTGCTTCAACACTACCAGTTTTCAAATGTTTAGTACCAGGAGAGCATACCACGGAAGAGGTAGCACCTAGTACAGCAATTTGGCTCGAAAACCACCGAAAAACTGCTTCAAAATTACCAGTTTTTGAATGTTTAGTACCAGGAGAGCATACCACGGAAGAGGTAGCACCTAGTACAGTAGTTTTGCTTGAAAAAAACACCGAAAAACTGCTTCGAAACCTACCAGTTTTCGAATGTTTAGTACCAGGAGAGCATACCACGGAAGAGGTAGCACCTAGTACAGCAAGTTGGCTCGAAAACCACCAAAAAACTGCTTCAACACTACCAGTTTTCGAATGTTTAGTACCAGGAGAGCATACCACGGAAGAGGTAGCACCTAGTACAGCAATTTTGCTCGAAAACCACCGAAAAACTGCTTCAAAACTACCAGTTTTTGAATGTTTAGTACCAGGAGAGCATACCACGGAAGAGGTAGCACCTAGTACAGCAAGTTGGCTCGAAAACCACCGAAAAACTGCTTCAAAAACCACCAGTTTTCGAATGTTTAGTACCAGGAGAGCATACCACGGAAGAGGTAGCACCTGGTACAGCAATTTTGTTCGAAAACCTCCGAAAAACTGCTTCGAAAACTACCAGTTTTCGAATGTTTAGTACCAGGAGAGCATACCACGGAAGAGGTAGCACCTAGTACAGCAGTTTTGCTCGAAAACCACCGAAAAACTGCTTCAAAAACCACCAGTTTTCGAATGTTTAGTACCAGGAGAGCATACCACGGAAGAGGTAGCACCTAGTACAGCAATTTTGCTCGAAAACCACCGAAAAACTGCTTCAAAAACTACCAGTTTTCGAATGTTTAGTACCAGGAGAGCATACCACGGAAGAGGTAGCACCTAGTACAGCAATTTGGCTCGAAAACCACCGAAAAACTGCTTCGAAAACTACCAGTTTTCGAATGTTTAGTACCAGGAGAGCATACCACGGAAGAGGTAGCACCTAGTACAGCAATTTGGCTCGAAAACCACCGAAAAACTGCTTCAAAAACTACCAGTTTTCGAATGTTTAGTACCAGGAGAGCATACCACGGAAGAGGTAGCATCTGGTACAGCAATTTTGTTCGAAAACCTCCGAAAAACTGCTTCAAAAACTACCAGTTTTTGAATGTTTAGTACCAGGAGAGCATACCACGGAAGAGGTAGCACCTAGTACAGCAATTTGGCTCGAAAACCACCGAAAAACTGCTTCAAAAACTACCAGTTTTCGAATGTTTAGTACCAGGAGAGCATACCACGGAAGAGGTAGCACCTAGTACAGCAAGTTGGCTCGAAAACCACCAAAAAACTGCTTCAACACTACCAGTTTTCGAATGTTTAGTACCAGGAGAGCATACCACGGAAGAGGTAGCACCTAGTACAGCAATTTTGCTCGAAAACCACCGAAAAACTGCTTCAAAACTACCAAGTTTCGAATGTTTAGTACCAGGAGAGCATACCACGGAAGAGGTAGCACCTAGTACAGCAATTTTGCTCGAAAACCACCGAAAAACTGCTTCAAAAACTACCAGTTTTTGAATGTTTAGTACCAGGAGAGCATACCACGGAAGAGGTAGCACATAGTACAGCAATTTTGCTCGAAAACCACCGAAAAACTGCTTCAAAACTACCAGTTTTCGAATGTTTAGTACCAGGAGAGCATACCACGGAAGAGGTAGCACCTAGTACAGCAATTTTGTTCGAAAACCTCCGAAAAACTGCTTCGAAAACTACCAGTTTTTGAATGTTTAGTACCAGGAGAGCATACCACGGAAGAGGTAGCACCTAGTACAGCAATTTGGCTCGAAAACCACCGAAAAACTGCTTCAAAAACTACCAGTTTTCGAATGTTTAGTACCAGGAGAGCATACCACGGAAGAGGTAGCACCTAGTACAGCAATTTGGCTCGAAAACCACCGAAAAACTGCTTCAAAAACTACCAGTTTTCGAATGTTTAGTACCAGGAGAGCATATCACGGAAGAGGTAGCACCTAGTACAGCAATTTTGCACGAAAACCACAGAAAAACTGCTTCAAAAACTACCAGTTTTCGAATGTTTAGTACCAGGAGAGCATACCACGGAAGAGGTAGCATCTGGTACAGCAATTTTGTTCGAAAACCTCCGAAAAACTGCTTCAAAAACTACCAGTTTTTGAATGTTTAGTACCAGGAGAGCATACCACGGAAGAGGTAGCACCTAGTACAGCAATTTGGCTCGAAAACCACCAAAAAACTGCTTCAAAAACTACCAGTTTTCGAATGTTTAGTACCAGGAGAGCATACCACGGAAGAGGTAGCACCTAGTACAGCAATTTGGCTCGAAAACCACCGAAAAACTGCTTCAAAAACTACCAGTTTTCGAATGTTTAGTACCAGGAGAGCATACCACGGAAGAGGTAGCACCTGGTACAGCAATTTTGTTCGAAAACCTCCGAAAAACTGCTTCGAAAACTACCAGTTTTCGAATGTTTAGTACCAGGAGAGCATACCACGGAAGAGGTAGCACCTAGTACAGCAATTTTGCTCGAAAACCACCGAAAAACTGCTTCAAAAACTACCAGTTTTCGTATGTTTAGTACCAGGAGAGCATACCACGGAAGAGGTAGCACCTAGTACAGCAAGTTGGCTCGAAAACCACCGAAAAACTGCTTCAACACTACCAGTTTTCGAATGCTTAGTACCAGGAGAGCATACCACGGAAGAGGTAGCACCTAGTACAGCAATTTGGCTCGAAAACCACCGAAAAACTGCTTCGAAAACTACCAGTTTTCGAATGTTTAGTATCAGGAGAGCATACCACGGAAGAGGTAGCACCTAGTACAGCAATTTTGCTCGAAAACCACCGAAAAACTGCTTCAAAAACTACCAGGTTTCGAATGTTTAGTACCAGGAGAGCATACCACGGAAGAGGTAGCACCTAGTACAGCAATTTTGCTCGAAAACCACCGAAAAACTGCTTCGAAAACTACCAGGTTTCGAATGTTTAGTACCAGGAGAGCATACCACGGAAGAGGTAGCACCTAGTACAGCAATTTTGCTCGAAAACCACCGAAAAACTGCTTCAAAAACTACCAGTTTAGAAAGTTTAATACCAGGAGAGCATACCACGGAAGAGGTAGCACCTAGTACAGCAATTTTGCACGAAAACCACCGAAAAACTGCTTCGAAAACTACCAGTTTTCGAATGTTTAGTACCAGGAGAGCATACCACGGAAGAGGTAGCACCTAGTACAGCAATTTTGCTCGAAAACCACCGAAAAACTGCTTCGAAAACTACTAGTTTTTGAATGTTTAGTACCAGGAGAGCATACCAAGGAAGAGGTAGTACCTAGTACAGCAATTTTGCACGAAAACCACCGAAAAACTGCTTCAAAAACTACCAGTTTTCGAATGTTTAGTACCAGGAGAACATACCACGGAAGAGGTAGCACCTAGTACAGCAATTTTGCTCGAAAACCACCGAAAAACTGCTTCGAAAACTACCAGTTTTCGAATGTTTAGTACCAGGAGAGCATACCACGGAAGAGGTAGTACCTAGTACAGCAATTTTGCTCGAAAACCACCGAAAAACTGCTTCGAAAACTACCAGGTTTCGAATGTTTAGTACCAGGAGAGCATACCACGGAAGAGGTAGCACCTAGTACAGCAATTTTGCTCGAAAACCACCGAAAAACTGCTTCGAAAACTACCAGTTTTTTAATGTTTAGTACCAGGAGAGCATACCACGGAAGAGGTAGCACCTAGTACAGCAAGTTGGCTCGAAAACCACCGAAAAACTGCTTCAAAAACCACCAGTTTTCGAATGTTTAGTACCAGGAGAGCATACCACGGAAGAGGTAGCACCTAGTACAGCAATTTTGCTCGAAAACCACCGAAAAACTGCTTCAAAACTACCAGTTTTCGAATGTTTAGTACCAGGAGAGCATACCACGGAAGAGGTAGCACCTAGTACAGCAATTTGGCTCGAAAATCACCAAAAAACTGCTTCAAAAACTACCAGTTTTCGAATGTTTAGTACCAGGAGAGCATACCACGGAAGAGGTAGCACCTAGTACAGCAATTTGGCTCGAAAACAACCGAAAAACTGCTTCAAAAACCACCAGTTTTCGAATGTTTAGTACCAGGAGAGCATACCACGGAAGAGGTAGCACCTAGTACAGCAGTTTTGCTCGAAAACCACCGAAAAACTGCTTCAAAGACTACCAGTTTTCGAATGTTTAGTACCAGGAGAGCATACCACGGAAGAGGTAGCACCTAGTACAGCAATTTTGCTCGAAAACCACCGAAAAACTGCTTCAAAAACTACCAGTTTTTGAATGTTCAGTACCAGGAGAGCATATCACGGAAGAGGTAGCACCTTGTATAGCAATTTGGCTCGAAAATCACCGAAAAACTGCTTCAAAAACTACCAGTTTTCGAATGTTTAGTACCAGGAGAGCATACCACGGAAGAGGTAGCACCTAGTACAGCAATTTGGCTCGAAAACCACCGAAAAACTGCTTCAAAAACTACCAGGTTTCGAATGTTTAGTACCAGGAGAGCATACCACAGAAGAGGTAGCACCTAGTACAGCAATTTGGTTCGAAAACCACCGAAAAACTGCTTCAAAAACTACCAGTTTTTTTAATTTTTAGTACCAGGAGAGCATACCACGGAAGAGGTAGCACCTAGTACAGCAATTTTGCTCGAAAACCACCGAAAAACTGCTTCAAAAACTACCAGTTTTCGAATGTTTAGTACCAGGAGAGCATACCACGGAAGAGGTAGCACCTAGTACAGCAATTTGGCTCGAAAACCACCAAAAAACTGCTTCAAAAACTACCAGTTTTAGAATGTTTAGTACCAGGAGAGCATACCACGGAAGAGGTAGCACCTAGTACAGCAATTTGGCTCGAAAACCACCGAAAAACTGCTTCAAAAACTACCAGTTTTCGAATGTTTAGTACCAGGAGAGCATACCACGGAAGAGGTAGCACCTGGTACAGCAATTTTGTTCGAAAACCTCCGAAAAACTGCCTCGAAAACTACCAGTTTTCGAATGTTTATTACCAGGAGAGCATACCACGGAAGAGGTAGCACCTAGTACAGCAATTTTGCTCGAAAACCACCGAAAAACTGCTTCGAAAACTACCAGTTTTCGAATGTTTAGTACCAGGAGAGCATACCACAGAAGAGGTAGCACCTAGTACAGCAAGTTGGCTCGAAAACCACCGAAAAACTGCTTCAACACTACCAGTTTTCGAATGTTTAGTACCAGGAGAGCATACCACGGAAGAGGTAGCACCTAGTACAGCAATTTTGCTCGAAAACCACCGAAAAACTGCTTCAAAATTACCAGTTTTCGAATGTTTAGTACCAGGAGAGCATACCACGGAAGAGGTAGCACCTAGTACAGTAGTTTTGCTTGAAAAAACACCGAAAAACTGCTTCGAAACCTACCAGTTTTCGAATGTTTAGTACCAGGAGAGCATACCACGGAAGAGGTAGCACCTAGTACAGCAAGTTGGCTTGAAAACCACCAAAAAACTGCTTCAACACTACCAGTTTTCGAATGTTTAGTACCGGGAGAGCATACCACGGAAGAGGTAGCACCTAGTACAGCAATTTTGCTCGAAAACCACCGAAAAACTGCTTCAAAACTACCAGTTTTTGAATGTTTAGTACCAGGAGAGCATACCACGGAAGAGGTAGCACCTAGTACAGCAAGTTGGCTCGAAAACCACCGAAAAACTGCTTCAAAAACCACCAGTTTTCGAATGTTTAGTACCAGGAGAGCATACCACGGAAGAGGTAGCACCTGGTACAGCAATTTTGTTCGAAAACCTCCGAAAAACTGCTTCGAAAACTACCAGTTTTCGAATGTTTAGTACCAGGAGAGCATACCACGGAAGAGGTAGCACCTAGTACAGCAGTTTTGCTCGAAAACCACCGAAAAACTGCTTCGAAAACTACCAGTTTTCGAATGTTTAGTACCAGGAGAGCATACCACGGAAGAGGTAGCACCTAGTACAGCAATTTTGCTCGAAAACCACCGAAAAACTGCTTCAAAAACTACCAGTTTTCGAATGTTTAGTACCAGGAGAGCATACCACGGAAGAGGTAGCACCTAGTACAGCAATTTGGCTCGAAAACCACCGAAAAACTGCTTCGAAAACTACCAGTTTTCGAATGTTTAGTACCAGGAGAGCATACCACGGAAGAGGTAGCACCTAGTACAGCAATTTGGCTCGAAAACCACCGAAAAACTGCTTCAAAAACTACCAGTTTTCGAATGTTTAGTACCAGGAGAGCATACCACGGAAGAGGTAGCATCTGGTACAGCAATTTTGTTCGAAAACCTCCGAAAAACTGCTTCAAAAACTACCAGTTTTCGAATGTTTAGTACCAGGAGAGCATACCACGGAAGAGGTAGCACCTAGTACAGCAATTTGGCTCGAAAACCACCGAAAAACTGCTTCAAAAACTACCAGTTTTCGAATGTTTAGTACCAGGAGAGCATACCACGGAAGAGGTAGCACCTAGTACAGCAAGTTGGCTCGAAAACCACCAAAAAACTGCTTCAACACTACCAGTTTTCGAATGTTTAGTACCAGGAGAGCATACCACGGAAGAGGTAGCACCTAGTACAGCAATTTTGCTCGAAAACCACTGAAAAACTGCTTCAAAACTACCAGTTTTTGAATGTTTAGTACCAGGAGAGCATACCACGGAAGAGGTAGCACCTAGTACAGCAATTTTGCTCGAAAACCACCGAAAAACTGCTTCAAAAACTACCAGTTTTTGAATGTTTAGTACCAGGAGAGCATACCACGGAAGAGGTAGCACATAGTACAGCAATTTTGCTCGAAAACCACCGAAAAACTGCTTCAAAACTACCAGTTTTCGAATGTTTAGTACCAGGAGAGCATACCACGGAAGAGGTAGCACCTAGTACAGCAATTTTGTTCGAAAACCTCCGAAAAACTGCTTCAAAAACTACCAGTTTTTGAATGTTTAGTACCAGGAGAGCATACCACGGAAGAGGTAGCACCTAGTACAGCAATTTGGCTCGAAAACCACCGAAAAACTGCTTCAAAAACTACAAGTTTTCGAATGTTTAGTACCAGGAGAGCATACCACGGAAGAGGTAGCACCTAGTACAGCAATTTGGCTCGAAAACCACCGAAAAACTGCTTCAAAAACTACCAGTTTTCGAATGTTTAGTACCAGGAGAGCATATCACGGAAGAGGTAGCACCTAGTACAGCAATTTTGCACGAAAACCACCGAAAAACTGCTTCGAAAACTACCAGTTTTCGAATGTTTAGTACCAGGAGAGCATACCACGGAAGAGGTAGCATCTGGTACAGCAATTTTGTTCGAAAACCTCCGAAAAACTGCTTCAAAAACTACCAGTTTTTGAATGTTTAGTACCAGGAGAGCATACCACGGAAGAGGTAGCACCTAGTACAGCAATTTGGCTCGAAAAAAACCGAAAAACTGCTTCAAAAACCACCAGTTTTCGAATGTTTAGTACCAGGAGAGCATACCACGGAAGAGGTAGCACCTAGTACAGCAGTTTTGCTCGAAAACCACCGAAAAACTGCTTCAAAAACTACCAGCTTTCGAATGTTTAGTACCAGGAGAGCATACCACGGAAGAGGTAGCACCTAGTACAGCAATTTTGCTCGAAAACCACCGAAAAACTGCTTCAAAAACTACCAGTTTTCGAATGTTTAGTACCAGGAGAGCATACCACGGAAGAGGTAGCACCTAGTACAGCAAGTTGGCTCGAAAACCACCGAAAAACTGCTTCAACACTACCAGTTTTCGAATGCTTAGTACCAGGAGAGCATACCACGGAAGAGGTAGCACCTAGTACAGCAATTTTGCTCGAAAACCACCGAAAAACTGCTTCAAAAACTACCAGTTTTCGAATGTTTAGTACCAGGCGAGCATATCACGGAAGAGGTAGCACCTAGTACAGCAATTTGGCTCGAAAACCACCGAAAAACTGCTTCAAAAACTACCAGGTTTCGAATGTTTAGTACCAGGAGAGCATACCACGGAAGAGGTAGCACCTAGTACAGCAATTTGGTTCGAAAACCACCGAAAAACTGCTTCAAAAACTACAAGTTTAGAATGTTTAATACCAGGAGAGCATACCACGGAAGAGGTAGCACCTAGTACAGCAATTTTGCACGAAAACCACCGAAAAACTGCTTCAAAAACTACCAGGATACGAATGTTTAGTACCAGGAGAGCATACCACGGAAGAGGTAGCACCTAGTACAGCAATTTGGCTTGAAAAACACCGAAAAACTGCTTCGAAAACTACCAAGTTTCGAATGTTTAGTACCAGGAGAGCATACCACGGAAGAGGTAGCACCTAGTACAGCAATTTTGCTCGAAAACCGCCGAAAAACTGCTTCGAAAACTACCAGTTTTCGAATGTTTAGTACCAGGAGAGCATACCACGGAAGAGGTAGCACCTAGTACAGCAATTTGGCTCGAAAACCACCGAAAACCTGCTTCAAAAACTACCAGGTTTTGAATGTTTAGTACCAGGAGAGCATACCACGGAAGAGGTAGCACCTAGTACAGCAAGTTGGCTCGAAAACCACCGAAAAACTGCTTCAACACTACCAGTTTTCGAATGCTTAGTACCAGGAGAGCATACCACGGAAGAGGTAGCACCTAGTACAGCAATTTTGCTCGAAAACCACCGAAAAACTGCTTCGAAAACTACCAGTTTTCGAATGTTTAGTACCAGGAGAGCATACCACGGAAGAGGTAGCACCTAGTACAGCAATTTGGCTCGAAAACCACCGAAAAACTGCTTCAAAAACTACCAGGTTTCGAATGTTTAGTACCAGGAGAGCATACCACGGAAGAGGTAGCACCTAGTACAGCAATTTGGTTCGAAAACCACCGAAAAACTGCTTCAAAAACTACAAGTTTTTTTTAATTTTTAGTACCAGGAGAGCATACCACGGAAGAGGTAGCACCTAGTACAGCAATTTTGCTCGAAAACCACCGAAAAACTGCTTCAAAAACTACCAGTTTTCGAATGTTTAGTACCAGGAGAGCATACCAAGGAAGAGGTAGCACCTAGTACAGCAATTTTGCTCGAAAACCACCGAAAAACTGCTTCGAAAACTACCAAGTTTCGAATGTTTAGTACCAGGAGAGCATACCACGGAAGAGGTAGCACCTAGTACAGCAATTTGGCTCGAAAACCACCGAAAACCTGCTTCGAAAACTACCAGTTTTCGAATGTTTAGTACCAGGAGAGCATACCACGGAAGAGGTAGCACCTGGTACAGCAATTTTGCTCGAAAACCACCGAAAAACTGCTTCGAAAACTACCAGGTTTCGAATGTTTAGTACCAGGAGAGCATACCACGGAAGAGGTAGCACCTAGTACAGCAATTTTGCTCGAAAACCACCGAAAAACTGCTTCAAAAACTACAAGTTTTTTTTAATTTTTAGTACCAGGAGAGCATACCACGGAAGAGGTAGCACCTAGTACAGCAATTTTGCTCGAAAACCACCGAAAAACTGCTTCAAAAACTACCAGTTTTCGAATGTTTAGTACCAGGCGAGCATATCACGGAAAAGGTAGCACCTAGTACAGCAATTTGGCTCGAAAACCACCGAAAAACTGCTTCAAAAACTACCAGGTTTCGAATGTTTAGTACCAGGAGAGCATACCACGGAAGAGGTAGCACCTAGTACAGCAATTTGGTTCGAAAACCACCGACAAACTGCTTCGAAAACTACCAAGTTTTTTTTAATTTTTAGTACCAGGAGAGCATACCACGGAAGAGGTAGCACCTAGTACAGCAATTTTGCTCGAAAACCACCGAAAAACTGCTTCAAAAACTACCAGTTTTCGAATGTTTAGTACCAGGAGAGCATACCACGGAAGAGGTAGCACCTAGTACAGCAATTTTGCTCGAAAACCACCGAAAAACTGCTTCGAAAACTACCAAGTTTCGAATGTTTAGTACCAGGAGAGCATACCACGGAAGAGGTAGCACCTAGTACAGCAATTTTGCTCGAAAACCACCGAAAAACTGCTTCGAAAACTATCAGTTTTCTTATGTTTAGTACCAGCAGAGCATACCACGGAAGAGGTAGCACCTAGTACAGCAATTTTGCTCGAAAACCACCGAAAACCTGCTTCAAAAACTACCAGGTTTTGAATGTTTAGTACCAGGAGAGCATACCACGGAAGAGGTAGCACCTAGTACAGCAATTTGGCTCGAAAACCACCGAAAAACTGCTTCAAAAACTACCAGTTTTCGAATGTTTAGTACCAGGAGAGCATACCACGGAAGAGGTAGCACCTGGTACAGCAATTTTGTTCGAAAACCTCCGAAAAACTGCTTCGAAAACTACCAGTTTTCGAATGTTTAGTACCAGGAGAGCATACCACGGAAGAGGTAGCACCTAGTACAGCAATTTTGCTCGAAAACCACCGAAAAACTGCTTCAAAAACTACCAGTTTTCGAATGTTTAGTACCAGGAGAGCATACCACGGAAGAGGTAGCACCTAGTACAGCAAGTTGGCTCGAAAACCACCGAAAAACTGCTTCAACACTACCAGTTTTCGAATGCTTAGTACCAGGAGAGCATACCACGGAAGAGGTAGCACCTAGTACAGCAATTTTGCTCGAAAACCACCGAAAAACTGCTTCGAAAACTACCAGTTTTCGAATGTTTAGTACCAGGAGAGCATACCACGGAAGAGGTAGCACCTAGTACAGCAATTTGGCTCGAAAACCACCGAAAACCTGCTTCGAAAACTACCAGTTTTCGAATGTTTAGTACCAGGAGAGCATACCACGGAAGAGGTAGCACCTGGTACAGCAATTTTGCTCGAAAACCACCGAAAAACTGCTTCGAAAACTACCAGGTTTCGAATGTTTAGTACCAGGAGAGCATACCACGGAAGAGGTAGCACCTAGTACAGCAATTTTGCTCGAAAACCACCGAAAAACTGCTTCGAAAACTACCAGTTTAGAATGTTTAATACCAGGAGAGCATACCACGGAAGAGGTAGCACCTAGTACAGCAATTTTGCACGAAAACCACCGAAAAACTGCTTCGAAAACTACCAGTTTTCGAATGTTTAGTACCAGGAGAGCATACCACGGAAGAGGTAGCACCTAGTACAGCAATTTTGCTCGAAAACCACCGAAAAACTGCTTCGATAACTACTAGTTTTTGAATGTTTAGTACCAGGAGAGCATACCAAAGAAGGGGTAGTACCTAGTACAGCAATTTTGCACGAAAACCACAGAAAAACTGCTTCAAAAACTACCAGTTTTCGAATGTTTAGTACCAGGAGAACATACCACGGAAGAGGTAGCACCTAGTACAGCAATTTTGCTCGAAAACCACCGAAAAACTGCTTCGAAAACTACCAGTTTTCGAATGTTTAGTACCAGGAGAGCATACCACGGAAGAAGTAGCACCTAGTACAGCAATTTTGCTCGAAAACCACCGAAAAACTGCTTCGAAAACTACCAGGTTTCGAATGTTTAGTACCAGGAGAGCATACCATTGAAAAAGTAGCACCTAGAACAGCAATTTGGCTCGAAAACCACCGAAAAACTGCTTCAAAAACTACCAGGTTTCGAATGTTTAGTACCAGGAGAGCATACCACGGAAGAGGTAGCACCTAGTACAGTAGTTTTGCTTGAAAAACACCGAAAAACTGCTTCGAAACCTACCAGTTTTCGAATGTTTAGTACCAGGAGAGCATACCACGGAAGAGGTAGCACCTAGTACAGCAATTTTGCACGAAAACCACCGAAAAACTGCTTCAAAAACTACCAGTTTTCGAATGTTTAGTAACAGGAAAGCATACCTCGAAAGAGGTAGCACCTAGTACAGCAAGTTGGCTCGAAAACCACCGAAAAACTGCTTTGAAAACTACCAGTTTTCGAATGTTTAGTACCAGGAGAGCATACCACGGAAGAGGTAGCACCTAGTACAGCAATTTTGCATGAAAACCACCGAAAAACTGCTTCGAAAACTACCAGGTTTCGAATGTTTAGTACCAGGAGAGCATACCACGGAAGAGGTAGCACCTAGTACAGCAATTTTGCGCGAAAACCACCGAAAAACTGCTTCAAAAACTACCAGTTTTCGAATGTTTAGTACCAGGAGAGCATACCACGGAAGAGGTAACACCTAATACAGCAATTTGGCTTGAAAATCACCGAAAAACTGCTTCGAAAACTACCAGTTTTCGAATGTTTAGTACCAGGAGAGCATACCACGGAAGAAGTAGCACCTAGTACAGCAATTTTGCTCGAAAACCACCGAAAACCTGCTTCGAAAACTACCAGTTTTCGAATGTTTAGTACCAGGAGAGCATACCACGGAAGAGGTAGCACCTAGTACAGCAATTTTGCTCGAAAACCGCCGAAAAACTGCTTCGAAAACTACCAGGTTACGAATGTTTAGTACCAGGAGAGCATACCACGGAAGAGGTAGCACCTAGTACAGCAATTTGGCTTGAAAAACACCGAAAAACTGCTTCGAAAACTACCAAGTTTCGAATGTTTAGTACCAGGAGAGCATACCACGGAAGAGGTAGCACCTAGTACAGCAATTTTGCTCGAAAACCGCCGAAAAACTGCTTCGAAAACTACCAGGTTACGAATGTTTAGTACCAGGAGAGCATACCACGGAAGAGGTAGCACCTAGTACAGCAATTTGGCTCGAAAACCACCGAAAACCTGCTTCGAAAACTACCAGTTTTCGAATGTTTAGTACCAGGAGAGCATACCACGGAAGAGGTAGCACCTGGTACAGCAATTTTGCTCGAAAACCACCGAAAAACTGCTTCGAAAACTACCAGGTTTCGAATGTTTAGTACCAGGAGAGCATACCACGGAAGAGGTAGCACCTAGTACAGCAATTTTGTTCGAAAACCACCGAAAAACTGCTTCGAAAACTACCAGTTTAGAATGTTTAATACCAGGAGAGCATACCACGGAAGAGGTAGCACCTAGTACAGCAATTTTGCACGAAAACCACCGAAAAACTGCTTCGAAAACTACCAGTTTTCGAATGTTTAGTACCATGAGAGCATACCACGGAAGAGGTAGCACCTAGTACAGCAATTTTGCTCGAAAACCACCGAAAAACTGCTTCGATAACTACTAGTTTTTGAATGTTTAGTACCAGGAGAGCATACCAAGGAAGAGGTAGTACCTAGTACAGCAATTTTGCACGAAAACCACAGAAAAACTGCTTCAAAAACTACCAGTTTTCGAATGTTTAGTACCAGGAGAACATACCACGGAAGAGGTAGCACCTAGTACAGCAATTTTGCTCGAAAACCACCGAAAAACTGCTTCGAAAACTACCAGTTTTCGAATGTTTATTACCAGGAGAGCATACCACGGAAGAAGTAGCACCTAGTACAGCAATTTTGCTCGAAAACCACCGAAAAACTGCTTCGAAAACTACCAGGTTTCGAATGTTTAGTACCAGGAGAGCATACCATTGAAAAAGTAGCACCTAGAACAGCAATTTGGCTCGAAAACCACCGAAAAACTGCTTCAAAAACTACCAGGTTTCGAATGTTTAGTACCAGGAGAGCATACCACGGAAGAGGTAGCACCTAGTACAGCAATTTTGCACGAAAACCACCGAAAAACTGCTTCAAAAACTACCAGTTTTCGAATGTTTAGTAACAGGAAAGCATACCACGGAAGAGGTAGCACCTAGTACAGCAATTTTGCATGAAAACCACCGAAAAACTGCTTCGAAAACTACCAGGTTTCGAATGTTTAGTACCAGGAGAGCATACCACGGAAGAGGTAGCACCTAGTACAGCAATTTTGCATGAAAACCACCGAAAAACTGCTTCGAAAACTACCAGGTTTCGAATGTTTAGTACCAGGAGAGCATACCACGGAAGAGGTAGCACCTAGTACAGCAATTTTGCGCGAAAACCACCGAAAAACTGCTTCAAAAACTACCAGTTTTCGAATGTTTAGTACCAGGAGAGCATACCACGGAAGAGGTAACACCTAATACAGCAATTTGGCTTGAAAATCACCGAAAAACTGCTTCGAAAACTACCAGTTTTCGAATGTTTAGTACCAGGAGAGCATACCACGGAAGAAGTAGCACCTAGTACAGCAATTTTGCTCGAAAACCACCGAAAACCTGCTTCGAAAACTACCAGGTTTCGAATGTTTAGTACCAGGAGAGCATACCACGGAAGAGGTAGCACCTAGAACAGCAATTTGGCTCGAAAACCACCGAAAAACTGCTTCGAAACCTACCAGTTTTCGAATGTTTAGTACCAGGAGAGCATACCACGGAAGAGGTAGCACCTAGTACAGCAATTTTGCACGAAAACCACCGAAAAACTGCTTCAAAAACTACCAGTTTTCGAATGTTTAGTAACAGGAAAGCATACCTCGAAAGAGGTAGCACCTAGTACAGCAAGTTGGCTCGAAAACCACCGAAAAACTGCTTTGAAAACTACCAGTTTTCGAATGTTTAGTACCAGGAGAGCATACCACGGAAGAGGTAGCACCTAGTACAGCAATTTTGCACGAAAACCACCGAAAAACTGCTTCAAAAACTACCAGTTTTCGAATGTTTAGTAACAGGAAAGCATACCACGGAAGAGGTAGCACCTAGTACAGCAATTTTGCATGAAAACCACCGAAAAACTGCTTCGAAAACTACCAGGTTTCGAATGTTTAGTACCAGGAGAGCATACCACGGAAGAGGTAGCACCTAGTACAGCAATTTTGCATGAAAACCACCGAAAAACTGCTTCGAAAACTACCAGGTTTCGAATGTTTAGTACCAGGAGAGCATACCACGGAAGAGGTAGCACCTAGTACAGCAATTTTGCGCGAAAACCACCGAAAAACTGCTTCAAAAACTACCAGTTTTCGAATGTTTAGTACCAGGAGAGCATACCACGGAAGAGGTAACACCTAATACAGCAATTTGGCTTGAAAATCACCGAAAAACTGCTTCGAAAACTACCAGTTTTCGAATGTTTAGTACCAGGAGAGCATACCACGGAAGAAGTAGCACCTAGTACAGCAATTTTGCTCGAAAACCACCGAAAACCTGCTTCGAAAACTACCAGGTTTCGAATGTTTAGTACCAGGAGAGCATACCACGGAAGAGGTAGCACCTAGAACAGCAATTTGGCTCGAAAACCACCGAAAAACTGCTTCGAAACCTACCAGTTTTCGAATGTTTAGTACCAGGAGAGCATACCACGGAAGAGGTAGCACCTAGTACAGCAATTTTGCACGAAAACCACCGAAAAACTGCTTCAAAAACTACCAGTTTTCGAATGTTTAGTAACAGGAAAGCATACCTCGAAAGAGGTAGCACCTAGTACAGCAAGTTGGCTCGAAAACCACCGAAAAACTGCTTTGAAAACTACCAGTTTTCGAATGTTTAGTACCAGGAGAGCATACCACGGAAGAGGTAGCACCTAGTACAGCAATTTTGCATGAAAACCACCGAAAAACTGCTTCGAAAACTACCAGGTTTCGAATGTTTAGTACCAGGAGAGCATACCAAGGAAGAGGTAGTACCTAGTACAGCAATTTTGCACGAAAACCACAGAAAAACTGCTTCAAAAACTACCAGTTTTCGAATGTTTAGTACCAGGAGAACATACCACGGAAGAGGTAGCACCTAGTACAGCAATTTTGCTCGAAAACCACCGAAAAACTGCTTCGAAAACTACCAGTTTTCGAATGTTTATTACCAGGAGAGCATACCACGGAAGAAGTAGCACCTAGTACAGCAATTTTGCTCGAAAACCACCGAAAAACTGCTTCGAAAACTACCAGGTTTCGAATGTTTAGTACCAGGAGAGCATACCACGGAAGAGGTAGCACCTAGTACAGCAATTTTGCATGAAAACCACCGAAAAACTGCTTCGAAAACTACCAGTTTTCGAATGTTTAGTACCAGGAGAGCATACCACGGAAGAGGTAGCACCTAGTACAGCAATTTGGCTCGAAAACCACAGAAAACCTGCTTCGAAAACTACCAGGTTTCGAATGTTTAGTACCAGGAGAGCATACCATTGAAAAAGTAGCACCTAGTACAGCAATTTGGCTCGAAAACCACCGAAAAACTGCTTCAAAAACTACCAGGTTACGAATGTTTAGTACCAGGAGAGCATACCACGGAAGAGGTAGCACCTAGTACAGCAATTTGGCTTGAAAAACACCGAAAAACTGCTTCGAAAACTACCAGTTTTCGAATGTTTAGTACCAGGAGAGCATACCACGGAAGAGGTAGCACCTAGTAAAGCAATTTTGCACGAAAACCACCGACCAACTGCTTCAAAAACTACCAGGTTTCGAATGTTTAGTAACAGGAAAGCATACCTTGAACGAGGTAGCACCTAGTACAGCAAGTTGGCTCGAAAACCACCGAAAAACTGCTTCGAAAACTACCAGTTTTCGAATGTTTAGTACCAGGAGAGCATACCACGGAAGAGGTAGCACCTAGTACAGCAATTTTGCTCGAAAACCACCGAAAACCTGCTTCGAAACCTACCAGTTTTCGAATGTTTAGTACCAGGAGAGCATACCACGGAAGAGGTAGCACCTAGTACAGCAATTTGGCTTGAAAAACACCGAAAAACTGCTTCGAAACCTACCAGTTTTCGAATGTTTAGTACCAGGAGAGCATACCACGGAAGAGGTAGCACCTAGTACAGCAATTTTGCACGAAAACCACCGACCAACTGCTTCAAAAACTACCAGTTTTCGAATGTTTAGTAACAGGAAAGCATACCTTGAACGAGGTAGCACCTAGTACAGCAAGTTTTCTCGAAAACCACCGAAAAACTGCTTCGAAAACTACCAGGTTTCGAATGTTTAGTAACAGGAAAGCATACCTTGAACGAGGTAGCACCTAGTACAGCAAGTTGGCTCGAAAACCACCGAAAAACTGCTTCGAAAACTACCAGTTTTCGAATGTTTAGTACCAGGAGAGCATACCACGGAAGAGGTAGCACCTAGTACAGCAATTTTGCACGAAAACCACCGAAAAACTGCTTCAAAAACTACCAGTTTTCGAATGTTTAGTAACAGGAAAGCATACCTCGAAAGAGGTAGCACCTAGTACAGCAAGTTGGCTCGAAAACCACCGAAAAACTGCTTTGAAAACTACCAGTTTTCGAATGTTTAGTACCAGGAGAGCATACCACGGAAGAGGTAGCACCTAGTACAGCAATTTTGCACGAAAACCACCGAAAAACTGCTTCAAAAACTACCAGGTTTCGAATGTTTAGTACCAGGAGAGCATACCACGGAAGAGGTAGCACCTAGTACAGCAATTTTGCATGAAAACCACCGAAAAACTGCTTCGAAAACTACCAGTTTTCGAATGTTTAGTACCAGGAGAGCATACCACGGAAGAGGTAGCACCTAGTACAGCAATTTTGCTCGAAAACCACCGAAAAACTGCTTCGAAAACTACCAGTTTTCGAATGTTTATTACCAGGAGAGCATACCACGGAAGAAGTAGCACCTAGTACAGCAATTTTGCTCGAAAACCACCGAAAAACTGCTTCGAAAACTACCAGGTTTCGAATGTTTAGTACCAGGAGAGCATACCATTGAAAAAGTAGCACCTAGAACAGCAATTTGGCTCGAAAACCACCGAAAAACTGCTTCGAAAACTACCAAGTTTCGAATGTTTAGTACCAGGAGAGCATACCACGGAAGAGGTAGCACCTAGTACAGCAATTTTGCTCGAAAACCGCCGAAAAACTGCTTCGAAAACTACCAGGTTACGAATGTTTAGTACCAGGAGAGCATACCACGGAAGAGGTAGCACCTAGTACAGCAATTTGGCTCGAAAACCACCGAAAACCTGCTTCGAAAACTACCAGTTTTCGAATGTTTAGTACCAGGAGAGCATACCACGGAAGAGGTAGCACCTGGTACAGCAATTTTGCTCGAAAACCACCGAAAAACTGCTTCGAAAACTACCAGGTTTCGAATGTTTAGTACCAGGAGAGCATACCACGGAAGAGGTAGCACCTAGTACAGCAATTTTGTTCGAAAACCACCGAAAAACTGCTTCGAAAACTACCAGTTTAGAATGTTTAATACCAGGAGAGCATACCACGGAAGAGGTAGCACCTAGTACAGCAATTTTGCACGAAAACCACCGAAAAACTGCTTCGAAAACTACCAGTTTTCGAATGTTTAGTACCATGAGAGCATACCACGGAAGAGGTAGCACCTAGTACAGCAATTTTGCTCGAAAACCACCGAAAAACTGCTTCGATAACTACTAGTTTTTGAATGTTTAGTACCAGGAGAGCATACCAAGGAAGAGGTAGTACCTAGTACAGCAATTTTGCACGAAAACCACAGAAAAACTGCTTCAAAAACTACCAGTTTTCGAATGTTTAGTACCAGGAGAACATACCACGGAAGAGGTAGCACCTAGTACAGCAATTTTGCTCGAAAACCACCGAAAAACTGCTTCGAAAACTACCAGTTTTCGAATGTTTATTACCAGGAGAGCATACCACGGAAGAAGTAGCACCTAGTACAGCAATTTTGCTCGAAAACCACCGAAAAACTGCTTCGAAAACTACCAGGTTTCGAATGTTTAGTACCAGGAGAGCATACCATTGAAAAAGTAGCACCTAGAACAGCAATTTGGCTCGAAAACCACCGAAAAACTGCTTCAAAAACTACCAGGTTTCGAATGTTTAGTACCAGGAGAGCATACCACGGAAGAGGTAGCACCTAGTACAGCAATTTTGCACGAAAACCACCGAAAAACTGCTTCAAAAACTACCAGTTTTCGAATGTTTAGTAACAGGAAAGCATACCACGGAAGAGGTAGCACCTAGTACAGCAATTTTGCATGAAAACCACCGAAAAACTGCTTCGAAAACTACCAGGTTTCGAATGTTTAGTACCAGGAGAGCATACCACGGAAGAGGTAGCACCTAGTACAGCAATTTTGCATGAAAACCACCGAAAAACTGCTTCGAAAACTACCAGGTTTCGAATGTTTAGTACCAGGAGAGCATACCACGGAAGAGGTAGCACCTAGTACAGCAATTTTGCGCGAAAACCACCGAAAAACTGCTTCAAAAACTACCAGTTTTCGAATGTTTAGTACCAGGAGAGCATACCACGGAAGAGGTAACACCTAATACAGCAATTTGGCTTGAAAATCACCGAAAAACTGCTTCGAAAACTACCAGTTTTCGAATGTTTAGTACCAGGAGAGCATACCACGGAAGAAGTAGCACCTAGTACAGCAATTTTGCTCGAAAACCACCGAAAACCTGCTTCGAAAACTACCAGGTTTCGAATGTTTAGTACCAGGAGAGCATACCACGGAAGAGGTAGCACCTAGAACAGCAATTTGGCTCGAAAACCACCGAAAAACTGCTTCGAAACCTACCAGTTTTCGAATGTTTAGTACCAGGAGAGCATACCACGGAAGAGGTAGCACCTAGTACAGCAATTTTGCACGAAAACCACCGAAAAACTGCTTCAAAAACTACCAGTTTTCGAATGTTTAGTAACAGGAAAGCATACCTCGAAAGAGGTAGCACCTAGTACAGCAAGTTGGCTCGAAAACCACCGAAAAACTGCTTCGAAAACTACCAGTTTTCGAATGTTTAGTACCAGGAGAGCATACCACGGAAGAGGTAGCACCTAGTACAGCAATTTTGCACGAAAACCACCGAAAAACTGCTTCAAAAACTACCAGTTTTCGAATGTTTAGTAACAGGAAAGCATACCACGGAAGAGGTAGCACCTAGTACAGCAATTTTGCATGAAAACCACCGAAAAACTGCTTCGAAAACTACCAGGTTTCGAATGTTTAGTACCAGGAGAGCATACCACGGAAGAGGTAGCACCTAGTACAGCAATTTTGCATGAAAACCACCGAAAAACTGCTTCGAAAACTACCAGGTTTCGAATGTTTAGTACCAGGAGAGCATACCACGGAAGAGGTAGCACCTAGTACAGCAATTTTGCGCGAAAACCACCGAAAAACTGCTTCAAAAACTACCAGTTTTCGAATGTTTAGTACCAGGAGAGCATACCACGGAAGAGGTAACACCTAATACAGCAATTTGGCTTGAAAATCACCGAAAAACTGCTTCGAAAACTACCAGTTTTCGAATGTTTAGTACCAGGAGAGCATACCACGGAAGAAGTAGCACCTAGTACAGCAATTTTGCTCGAAAACCACCGAAAACCTGCTTCGAAAACTACCAGGTTTCGAATGTTTAGTACCAGGAGAGCATACCACGGAAGAGGTAGCACCTAGAACAGCAATTTGGCTCGAAAACCACCGAAAAACTGCTTCGAAACCTACCAGTTTTCGAATGTTTAGTACCAGGAGAGCATACCACGGAAGAGGTAGCACCTAGTACAGCAATTTTGCACGAAAACCACCGAAAAACTGCTTCAAAAACTACCAGTTTTCGAATGTTTAGTAACAGGAAAGCATACCTCGAAAGAGGTAGCACCTAGTACAGCAAGTTGGCTCGAAAACCACCGAAAAACTGCTTTGAAAACTACCAGTTTTCGAATGTTTAGTACCAGGAGAGCATACCACGGAAGAGGTAGCACCTAGTACAGCAATTTTGCTCGAAAACCACCGAAAAACTGCTTCGAAAACTACCAGTTTTCGAATGTTTATTACCAGGAGAGCATACCACGGAAGAAGTAGCACCTAGTACAGCAATTTTGCTCGAAAACCACCGAAAAACTGCTTCGAAAACTACCAGGTTTCGAATGTTTAGTACCAGGAGAGCATACCATTGAAAAAGTAGCACCTAGAACAGCAATTTGGCTCGAAAACCACCGAAAAACTGCTTCAAAAACTACCAGGTTTCGAATGTTTAGTACCAGGAGAGCATACCACGGAAGAGGTAGCACCTAGTACAGCAATTTTGCACGAAAACCACCGAAAAACTGCTTCAAAAACTACCAGTTTTCGAATGTTTAGTAACAGGAAAGCATACCACGGAAGAGGTAGCACCTAGTACAGCAATTTTGCATGAAAACCACCGAAAAACTGCTTCGAAAACTACCAGGTTTCGAATGTTTAGTACCAGGAGAGCATACCACGGAAGAGGTAGCACCTAGTACAGCAATTTTGCATGAAAACCACCGAAAAACTGCTTCGAAAACTACCAGGTTTCGAATGTTTAGTACCAGGAGAGCATACCACGGAAGAAGTAGCACCTAGTACAGCAATTTTGCTCGAAAACCACCGAAAAACTGCTTCGAAAACTACCAGTTTTCGAATGTTTAGTACCAGGAGAGCATACCACGGAAGAGGTAGCACCTAGTACAGCAATTTTGCTCGAAAACCGCCGAAAAACTGCTTCGAAAACTACCAGGTTACGAATGTTTAGTACCAGGAGAGCATACCACGGAAGAGGTAGCACCTAGTACAGCAATTTGGCTTGAAAAACACCGAAAAACTGCTTCGAAACCTACCAGGTTACGAATGTTTAGTACCAGGAGAGCATACCACGGAAGAGGTAGCACCTAGTACAGCAATTTGGCTTGAAAAACACCGAAAAACTGCTTCGAAAACTACCAAGTTTCGAATGTTTAGTACCAGGAGAGCATACCACGGAAGAGGTAGCACCTAGTACAGCAATTTTGCTCGAAAACCGCCGAAAAACTGCTTTGAAAACTACCAGGTTACGAATGTTTAGTACCAGGAGAGCATACCACGGAAGAGGTAGCACCTAGTACAGCAATTTTGCATGAAAACCACCGAAAAACTGCTTCGAAAACTACCAGTTTTCGAATGTTTAGTACCAGGAGAGCATACCACGGAAGAGGTAGCACCTAGTACAGCAATTTGGCTCGAAAACCACAGAAAACCTGCTTCGAAAACTACCAGGTTTCGAATGTTTAGTACCAGGAGAGCATACCATTGAAAAAGTAGCACCTAGTACAGCAATTTGGCTCGAAAACCACCGAAAAACTGCTTCAAAAACTACCAGGTTACGAATGTTTAGTACCAGGAGAGCATACCACGGAAGAGGTAGCACCTAGTACAGCAATTTGGCTTGAAAAACACCGAAAAACTGCTTCGAAAACTACCAGTTTTCGAATGTTTAGTACCAGGAGAGCATACCACGGAAGAGGTAGCACCTAGTAAAGCAATTTTGCACGAAAACCACCGACCAACTGCTTCAAAAACTACCAGGTTTCGAATGTTTAGTAACAGGAAAGCATACCTTGAACGAGGGTAGCACCTAGTACAGCAAGTTGGCTCGAAAACCACCGAAAAACTGCTTCGAAAACTACCAGTTTTCGAATGTTTAGTACCAGGAGAGCATACCACGGAAGAGGTAGCACCTAGTACAGCAATTTTGCTCGAAAACCACCGAAAACCTGCTTCGAAACCTACCAGTTTTCGAATGTTTAGTACCAGGAGAGCATACCACGGAAGAGGTAGCACCTAGTACAGCAATTTTGCACGAAAACCACCGACCAACTGCTTCGAAAACTACCAGTTTTCGAATGTTTAGTACCAGGAGAGCATACCACGGAAGAAGTAGCACCTAGTACAGCAATTTTGCTCGAAAACCACCGAAAAACTGCTTCGAAAACTACCAGTTTTCGAATGTTTAGTACCAGGAGAGCATACCACGGAAGAGGTAGCACCTAGTACAGCAATTTTGCTCGAAAACCGCCGAAAAACTGCTTCGAAAACTACCAGGTTACGAATGTTTAGTACCAGGAGAGCATACCACGGAAGAGGTAGCACCTAGTACAGCAATTTGGCTTGAAAAACACCGAAAAACTGCTTCGAAACCTACCAGTTTTCGAATGTTTAGTACCAGGAGAGCATACCACGGAAGAGGTAGCACCTAGTACAGCAATTTTGCACGAAAACCACCGACCAACTGCTTCAAAAACTACCAGTTTTCGAATGTTTAGTAACAGGAAAGCATACCTTGAACGAGGTAGCACCTAGTACAGCAAGTTTTCTCGAAAACCACCGAAAAACTGCTTCGAAAACTACCAGGTTTCGAATGTTTAGTAACAGGAAAGCATACCTTGAACGAGGTAGCACCTAGTACAGCAAGTTGGCTCGAAAACCACCGAAAAACTGCTTCGAAAACTACCAGTTTTCGAATGTTTAGTACCAGGAGAGCATACCACGGAAGAGGTAGCACCTAGTACAGCAATTTTGCTCGAAAACCACCGAAAACCTGCTTCGAAACCTACCAGTTTTCGAATGTTTAGTACCAGGAGAGCATACCACGGAAGAGGTAGCACCTAGTACAGCAATTTTGCACGAAAACCACCGACCAACTGCTTCGAAAACTACCAGTTTTCGAATGTTTAGTACCAGGAGAGCATACCACGGAAGAAGTAGCACCTAGTACAGCAATTTTGCTCGAAAACCACCGAAAAACTGCTTCGAAAACTACCAGTTTTCGAATGTTTAGTACCAGGAGAGCATACCACGGAAGAGGTAGCACCTGGTACAGCAATTTTGCTCGAAAACCACCGAAAAACTGCTTCGAAAACTACCAGGTTTCGAATGTTTAGTACCAGGAGAGCATACCACGGAAGAGGTAGCACCTAGTACAGCAATTTTGTTCGAAAACCACCGAAAAACTGCTTCGAAAACTACCAGTTTAGAATGTTTAATACCAGGAGAGCATACCACGGAAGAGGTAGCACCTAGTACAGCAATTTTGCACGAAAACCACCGAAAAACTGCTTCGAAAACTACCAGTTTTCGAATGTTTAGTACCATGAGAGCATACCACGGAAGAGGTAGCACCTAGTACAGCAATTTTGCTCGAAAACCGCCGAAAAACTGCTTTGAAAACTACCAGGTTACGAATGTTTAGTACCAGGAGAGCATACCACGGAAGAGGTAGCACCTAGTACAGCAATTTTGCACGAAAACCACAGAAAAACTGCTTCAAAAACTACCAGTTTTCGAATGTTTAGTACCAGGAGAACATACCACGGAAGAGGTAGCACCTAGTACAGCAATTTTGCTCGAAAACCACCGAAAAACTGCTTCGAAAACTACCAGTTTTCGAATGTTTATTACCAGGAGAGCATACCACGGAAGAGGTAGCACCTAGTACAGCAATTTTGCTCGAAAACCACCGAAAAACTGCTTCGAAAACTACCAGGTTTCGAATGTTTAGTACCAGGAGAGCATACCATTGAAAAAGTAGCACCTAGAACAGCAATTTGGCTCGAAAACCACCGAAAAACTGCTTCAAAAACTACCAGGTTTCGAATGTTTAGTACCAGGAGAGCATACCACGGAAGAGGTAGCACCTAGTACAGTAGTTTTGCTTGAAAAACACCGAAAAACTGCTTCGAAACCTACCAGTTTTCGAATGTTTAGTACCAGGAGAGCATACCACGGAAGAGGTAGCACCTAGTACAGCAATTTTGCACGAAAACCACCGAAAAACTGCTTCAAAAACTACCAGTTTTCGAATGTTTAGTAACAGGAAAGCATACCTCGAAAGAGGTAGCACCTAGTACAGCAAGTTGGCTCGAAAACCACCGAAAAACTGCTTTGAAAACTACCAGTTTTCGAATGTTTAGTACCAGGAGAGCATACCACGGAAGAGGTAGCACCTAGTACAGCAATTTTGCATGAAAACCACCGAAAAACTGCTTCGAAAACTACCAGGTTTCGAATGTTTAGTACCAGGAGAGCATACCACGGAAGAGGTAGCACCTAGTACAGCAATTTTGCGCGAAAACCACCGAAAAACTGCTTCAAAAACTACCAGTTTTCGAATGTTTAGTACCAGGAGAGCATACCACGGAAGAGGTAACACCTAATACAGCAATTTGGCTTGAAAATCACCGAAAAACTGCTTCGAAAACTACCAGTTTTCGAATGTTTAGTACCAGGAGAGCATACCACGGAAGAAGTAGCACCTAGTACAGCAATTTTGCTCGAAAACCACCGAAAACCTGCTTCGAAAACTACCAGGTTTCGAATGTTTAGTACCAGGAGACCATACCACGGAAGAGGTAGCACCTAGTACAGCAATTTTGCTCGAAAACCGCCGAAAAACTGCTTCGAAAACTACCAGGTTACGAATGTTTAGTACCAGGAGAGCATACCACGGAAGAGGTAGCACCTAGTACAGCAATTTGGCTTGAAAAACACCGAAAAACTGCTTCGAAAACTACCAAGTTTCGAATGTTTAGTACCAGGAGAGCATACCACGGAAGAGGTAGCACCTAGTACAGCAATTTTGCTCGAAAACCGCCGAAAAACTGCTTTGAAAACTACCAGGTTACGAATGTTTAGTACCAGGAGAGCATACCACGGAAGAGGTAGCACCTAGTACAGCAATTTTGC